>NC_091227.1:20907157-21132157 GCF_040958095.1 Procambarus clarkii | reverse complement strand
TCACCTTCACTATTACCCCCCCCCCCCACTTCCACCCACCCATTCACCTCCAACCCCTCCCCTAGGATGATGGTGAAAGAGGGGGGGGAGGGGGCGCCGCCTTAGTGGATCTGCAAAACACCCCACAAATATTAGGCTTCCCTTAATATTATCCAGCGATGAACGCGCCGTGGGCTACCAGCGAATGAGTCAATACCAGTGAACGCACCGTTAGGAAATGAACGCATGAGTTAATGAACGCGTCAAAGTGAGGGTGGGCGTTGTCCAGCAGGCCTCGACTAGTGATAATTCTGACCTCGTATGGACCAGTAGGCCTATAATGCTGAGTTTCATTCCATTTGCGTTCGGAGCTAAATTAACCGACCTCTTCTTCACCTTCTTATCTTTCAAGCTTACCATACCATATTTCTTACCCCCCCCCCCCTTTCCTTCCTCCTACCTACCCCCCACCACTACAATCTCCCCGCTTTCCCATCAACAATCTCCACTCCCCCCCCCCTCTCCCGCTACCTAAAATTCTTCCCTCACCTACAATCTCTCCCTCCCCAAGGAACATCTCCCCCCCCCTCCGTTGACCTTCCAATGACCCCTCCTATATCTTGAGACCAGTTCCGCAGTCATCAGCAAGCCTCGCGTGAGCCTGGTGAGGTGATTACCGTCGGGTCGTTACGCTAGATAATATATTTGTCTTTGTTTCCAGGTATGAATCATTTTTTGTATATTATTATTATTATTATTATTATTATTATTATTATTATTATTATTATTATTATTATTATTATTATTATTATTATTATTATTATTACTAACAATAGCCTAGTCCGTAGTAGTAATGACAGTAGCGGTATCTCCATTAAGTATTGGTTAAATAGGGGGGGGATTTAATTTGGGAGCACAATGTTTACATTAGCCTGGCCACCATTTTGGTTTTTGGTTTTCAAAAAGGTTTTCGGGTATATTTTTCGTTTTTTAGTCACCTGACCTTAGGTTATGGCTCATCCTATGGCTCACCCCAAAGGCAGTCGTCAATATTAACGGTCTGTGTATTCAACATTTATTTTTCTTATATATATGTATATATAAATTAATATTATTGCAAAATTAAATTGTGTGAATAGGCTATGTCAGGTATTTAGGTTCTTGCTTTTGTATGACGTGGGTGAAGCATTTAGGGAGGGGCGATTCGAACAGAGGTTTGAGAATAGTTCGAACGTCATCAGTTGTGAATCGTGTGTAGAGTGATTTTTTTTATTCATAAACGGGGAATTTGGTGGCCGTTTTAACGAGCATTTGGCCTTTGTTTATGAGGCCGGGCTGGTTTTTAGGACGGAAATAAGAGACAAAAAGAGGTAATAATTTGTGCAAATCCGGGTTCATTATAGTGATCATTCGGCTTAGTGATGGGGTGTTGGTTGTGGGTGGTGGTGGTGAAGTTGTGGGGTGGAGGTGGTGTGGCTGTGGTGTGAGGGTTGAGGTAATGCAGTTGCAGATTATAGGGGTGAGGCTAGTTGTAGGTATGGGGTGTAAGTTGTGTGGGTGAGGCTATTGGATATTTTTTTTTTAAGGTTGTGTAATTGTGGGTGAGAGTAATGTGGTTGTAGTAAGGAAGGGGGTTGTGTCTCGTTGTAATGAATTTACCTTGAGAACGGGCGGGAATATATTTCAAGAGTTTTTACTCTCGTATGTGTATCAAATATACGTGCTCAAATACTTATGCTGCTGGACACAGTTCAGTTCCTTGGCATTTCGAGTGTTATATTTCAGAGTATTTATGTTCATATTGGGTTTTTCTCTTCGCTTAAGCTTAACCTAACCTGTGACAGGGTGTTTCAAATATATTATGTTAAGAGCGGTTTGTATTGAATAAGAATATCATCATCACATATGGTCGCCATGATCTGTGGAAGATACACCTCTGATAGGCTACTCTGCAAGTAGAGTACGTGTAGAGTAGGACTCTACAAGTAGAGTAGTACTATACAAGTAGTAGTAGAGGAGTAGTAGTAGGATTCCGACCCGATGAATTGGGTATAGGAATGATGACAGCCTCCTATTTTTCTTGGTACCTTTCCCTCCCTATAAATCATATTACACAAATCAAGAACCAGGTTTCATACCTACTAAATAATCAAGAATGTCATGTTACTCCATCCTTCCCCGAAGCAGTAGAGTTGCCACTTTTAATACCAGGAATAGCTCCTCCTAAGGTAAGTTTTTTTTTTTTTTGAGATATATACAAGAGTTGTTACATTCTTGTACAGCCACTAGTACGTGTAGCGTTTCGGGCAGGTCCCTGGAATACGATCCCCGCCGCGAAGAATCGTTTTTACAACCAAGTACTCATTTTACTGTTGAGTTAAACAGAGGCTACAGTTAAGGATTTGGGCCCACACGTTACAGATCCTGTATTTAAAGCACATAAAGTTATTCCTTTCCAAACATTTTTCCTTTAATCAATGTTGTTTCTCGTATCTTCAGATAAGGATTCTGTGCTAGCAGCACAGGTCTCTTCTACTCTGCTAGTTCATTGGTCACCCTCCGCAGGATAATTATAATAGGCTTCCTTTATCTACTTTATCTATTCCCCTCAAAATCTTGTACGGAATTATTGTTGGTAGTACAGTTGTGGGTGATGGGGGAGTGAAGGCATTGTAGCTATGGATACTGGAATAGGGAGTAGTGTAGCTGTTGAAGGTTAGGGTTACCTGGTTGATGGGGTTCTGGGAGTTCTTCTACTCCCCAAGCCCGGCCCGAGGCCAGGCTTGACTTGTGAGAGTTTGGTCCACTAGGCTGTTGCTTGGAGCGGCCCGCAGGCCCACATACCAATTAATAGGGTGTTAGAAGAGAATGGGCTCATGGAGACATGGGACTTAACCTTCACACACACACACACACACACACACACACACACACACACACACACACACACACACACACACACACACACATACGTACGTTTAGTACAATACTGGTTTTGGCGGTACTGATAAGGGGGAAGTTCCCGTTCCAGCTTAAAACCTGTTCCTAGGTATGTTACCATTTTGTGAGCTTCTTAGGCCGCTGCTCCTGTCTAAACTGCCCTCCGTCTATCCTGCTTGGCTAATGAAGGCATAGTTGGACGAAACAGAGGATGGATGGATATAAAGATGAATGGATGGATATAAAGATGACTGGATGGATAGGATAATGAATGAATAAACAGATTGGTAAATGGATGGATTAATATAACCTAGTATAATTTACACAAATGAAGCTGATAGCCTAAATAGGTCAACACAGCTGAGGAAGACGTGGATATATTAACATACGAAACGGATGTTGGAAAGTAAACATATATCTAAATGTTTATCTGAATATTATCAACAATAGTATCCATATGCGAGTAACATACACACACATAAGTAACAATTATATACAACATTGTTACCTCAAGCAGCTGAATATAATTATTGTAATCTGGATATAGAAACCTTGAATAGAATCAACAATGGTGGGGTTACCAGATGCCACCAGCTGCTGTCCCAGTGGATCATGGTGTGTGTGTGTGTGTGTGTGAACATAACTCAAGCGTACCACTGTGGTTGACCTCGTCAAATAGACAAGTACAGATAACCCGCCAGTAAAACTCAAGTTTGCTTCGAGGTCAAGAGAGGCGGTTCGAGTCCCACTCGACACCTGTCTCTCCGTTACTTCGTTTGCAAGTGAAGGTCGAGCGATATCATCGATATCGTCTTGGTGATAATGAAACGACCGTACGTGGTCGTACGGTCGTTTGTACGACCACGTACTTAATTCCAGACACCTTAAATGTCTGGAATTTGGGAACTATCACCGATTTTTTTTTTTTTGGGGGGGGGGGGGGGGATTCAGAATGTCAGAATGGCATGTTCAGGAAATCAGTTCGCTTTTTTTCCTTCTGCAGTTGCCAATCATTGTTGTCATTTATTTGAAAATGAAAAATAATTGTCAATAAATTTTGGATTTTTTTTTTCAAAACAGCAAGTTAAAGGTCCTCTGGTAGGTTAAGATGGCAAGAAGTTCTCCTAAGGTTTCAAAACGTCATGAAACCCGTTAATTGAAAGTTTCCTCTCCTAACCTAAGAGCAGCCTAAGCCAGAGGACCCAAAACAGAAAACGGGACAGTACGTCACTTTCGCAAGCCGATTCCATTTTCAATTACGTCTTTTTTTTAGCCTGAGTGCGCAGACGAGCGAAAAAGACGTAATTTCCAAGAGGACGGGTTAGCGTAACTCTCATCCTGTAACTACACTTGGGTAGTTTTATTTCCCCTGATGCTCCTGTTCACCTAGCAGTAAATAGGTACCTGGGAGTTAGACAGCTGCTACGGCCTGCTTCCTGGGAATGTGTGTGTGTGTGTGTTTATATGTGCGTGTGTAAGAGAAAATTATGTAGTAGACATCACAGAGGAAAAAATTTAAAGATTGGTTAGAAAGGCGGGGTCCAAGAGCTAATAACTCGATTCTGCAAATCGAGACCAGTAAATACAAATAATAAAATAAATAACAGAGGTGTTTGTAGACCAGTTCCTTACGGTACACGTAGGCTGGTGGCCGTTTGACACTTATTAGTCCAGTTTAATATTAATTAAAGTTGTCTAAATCGCCTTGTAAGCTTTGACATACAAGTTCTGTCGACGTCACCAGCCTACTTGTGGCCTTCTGTGACTTCGCGAGGATACTTGTGGTCTTTGGTGACGTCCTTAGGTTCCCTATGACATCCCTAGGTTACCTGTGACGTCACTAGGTTACCTCTGGCATCCCTAGGTTACCTGTGACGTCACTAGGTTGCCTATGGCATCCCTAGGTTACCTGTGACGTCACTAGGTTACCTATGCCATCCCTAGGTTACCTGGATGTCACTAGGTTACTTGTGACCTGTGACTTCACCAAGCTACTTGTGGCATCTGACATCACGAGGCTACGTGCATCAAGTCTAATTTGTCTTTGTCGAATATGCCTAAAGAAAAAACAGAGTTAAGATTTTTTTAATCAACAGTAGTTTGTTTATTGGTACCCAGGTACCTAAATTCGCCGATAAACACTAGGAAGTTAGACTAGTTAGTCGTTAATCACTAGGAAGCTAGGCTAGTTTGTTGTTAGTCGCTAGCAAGCGCCTTCTTTCTTAATAACGAATTTGCGGTGGCAGATACCTTGTTCTAATGCAGACTAGAGTGACTTGCCTGCGAGAATGACCAGTGCTTTCACTCTTTCTTCGTATGTTCAAGACGCCATTTTTAGCGGTTACCAGCTTCTAAGATCTGTACTCCAGATGGCGGGATTATCTTAGTCTCGTCGTCTGATTTGAAGTGGTATTTCCTAACCTGAAACCCTTAAACCTTGGTAGCCTAACCTACCTTAATGTAACTTAAAACTAACTTAAGGTGATCGAACCTCACCTAACCTAGCCTAATCTAGCGTAACCTAGGTTAATCTAACGTAATCTAGGCTAACCTAATGTAATATAAACTAACCAAAGTTGATCGAACTTCACCTAACCAAGTCTAATCTAACGTAATCTAAGCTAACCTAATCAAGCCTAATTTAACCTAACCTAACTTAATTAACCTTACCAAGCTTAACCTTGCCTAACTTAACCTTGCCTAACTTAACCTAACCTAACTTAGCCTAACCTAACTTAACCTAACCTAACAAGAAAATGTCACAGCACAATCCTATATCACGTCATTATTACAGTGCTTTTAATTTGTTACATTAAAACCTCTGATTTTTGACGATTTGGTTAAGCATCAAAATTACAGAATATTGAAGTGTGTGAGGACAGCTTTCACGCTAATCAGTTTTATTTGTTTTAATTAATTTCATAAATAGATATTTAAAATCATTATCATATCTCCTTTACCATTCACTGTAATTCACCATTTTCCGCCTGCGAAATTTCTAAAGTTTAAAAGAACTCTTGTTTATATTAATTTGTTAGTAATACGTATCTCACAGGCAAAATTCATTTATTACTATTAAATAAGCTTATATATTCTGCGTTCAGGAATATTATGTTCATTATTGTATTCCTTTTCGTCTCATTGTGAAATATTTGGAATGGAGCAAAGTGTTAATTGTAATTTCAACCAATCGTGAATTGGTTGATACATGTGCTATGGTAAATAATTTCCACATAACTTGAATTATACAGCGTTTAATATACAATATTAAACTCAAACTTTATGAAGGTTACTCTCATTTTAAGCCTAATTAGCATATTAATGCATAATTTATATCTGTGTTGTTTAATCAGTAGAAGCCGCCCACAGGCAAGGAAGGCAGCGCCGCCCCGACTCGCACCACAGTAAACAATTCAGAGACTAAATTGATCTCTAATTATAATTTACAGTCTATGGTTACAATAAATTAACTAGTTGTTATAATACCCAAGTGAATTAACGTTGTTGACCCATGCTCATCACAGGGAAGGGGGTCTTGTGCTGCGTATAATTAAATAACACGATAATCTCTCTTTTCTCTCCCGCTGAGGACAGAAGACGGACGCCATGACTCCGGCCTGACTACTGAGAGAGGGTACACACGCTCGCACTACGGTCGATTTATGCCGTATTATGTTGGTTTATGGTCGTTTATACACGACCTTGTTCAACATCGATTAACGCCGACCCACGCTTAAGGATAAGTGAACCTCTGACTCTGTTGTTATGAATTATGAATATATTGCTCTGATAAAATATATATGTTACACTAGAAGGTGAAGGGACGACGACGTTTCAGTCCGTCTTGGACCCATTCTCAAGTCGATTGTAAGAATGGTCCAGGACGGACCGAAACGTCGTCGTCCCTTCACTTTCTAGTGTGTAGTTTGGTCAACTTATCATGATCGCTTGGACTGAATGAACTCTTTTTCGCCAACAAGTGTCATTCTCTAAATTAAAAATAATATTGCAGTAGCCATTTAACCTATGGATTTTTTTTTTTATCTGGCTTGGGAGGGGTTTTCACAGGGATATCTTCACATTTTACAAAGACGGTTCTACTAACCTCGTTAGGCTGTCTAATCTGGTTGGGTTAGGTTATCTTGAGATGATTTCGGGGCTTTAGTGTCCCCGCGGCCCGGTCCTCGACCAGGCCTCCACCCCCAGGAAGCAGCCCGTGACAGCTGACTAACTCCCAGGTACCTATTTACTGCTAGGTAACAGGGGCATTCCGGGTGAAAGAAACTTTGCCCATTTGTTTCTGCCTCGTGCGGGAATCGAACCCGCGCCACAGAATTACGAGTCCTGCGCGCTATCCACCAGGCTACGAGGCCCTAGGCCCTAGGTTAGGGAGGTTTTAACATTCGTTGGTGAATCGTCTTGTATAAGAAGTGACTTGTATCCGCTCTACTCTTGTCTGGAGTAAATGACATTGATCAGAAACAAACTACATCATAACAGTTTAATGAATCCGCTAGATACAAATCAAATTCTGTTTCATTTTTTTTACTCTAGGGTACATAATTAAGAATGTAAATCGTTATTTAAACTCTTTAAATGTTTAAATTTTAAAATAAGAATTAAAATTTAAATCTAAATCATCTCCTCTGGCCACGAGCTCAGTCTAACTCAGCTTATTTTAAATCTTAAGCTTCATGTTTCAGAAATAAGAGGAAATACAATTATTTCCCCAACAATCTCCCCCCTCCCCCTCCCTTTTCCACCGGCAGGACACGATTGGCAAATTTATTTACAATCAGGATCACAATTACTGCATAGTGAACGATAATCACTTTCTCTGCAGTCGTCAGTAGACATTTACTTGCGACAGACATTGTAATACTGAAAATTGTCATACTTCGCTGAAATGCCCGCACACAAGATCATTCTTCATCAGTTACTAACAATATGAAAAGAAACAGTTGTTCATACCAATACGTAAAAGCACTTTTCGTAGCGAAACTGCACACTGCATTAATGTGAGCGGGGGAAAAAAATAGTCCCCCGAAAAGGTCACTATAGGTCCGTCCACTGCGAAGGCTGAGCGGTTACTGAAGCTGCTCACAGCAGCACGCTCCGGCCTCCACATCCCAGATGTGTACTCAACACAGCCTCCTACACATCCCAGATGCCACAAGACGAGCTTCGTCTAATTGGTAGGCCGGGGCTGTTAAGAGACGAGGGAAGGAGGTAAGTAACTATCTCATCATGGCACCCTACCCTTCACCACCTTCCGTACCCTTCACCACCTTCCGTACCCTTCACCACCTTCCGTACCCTTCACCACCTTCCGTACAGTTCACAAACTTCCGTACCCTGCACCACCTTCCGTACCCTTCACCACCTTCCCAACCCTTCACCTTCCCAACCCTTCACCATCTTCCCTACCCTTCACCATCTTCCCTACCCTTCACCATCTTCCCTACCCTTCACCATCTTCCCTACCCTTCACCATCTTCCCTACCTTTCACCATCTTCCCTACTTTTCATAGCCTTCCCTACCCTTCTCAACCATCTCTACCCTTCACTACCTTTCATACCCTTCACAACCTTCCCTACCCTTCACCACCATCATTACTCTTCACTACCATTCCCTTCCCAGTCTTGCATACCCTTCACAACCATCCCTACCCTTCACTAGTTTCCCAGGAATAGAGAGTGGGAAAGAAGTGAGAAAGATGATGGAAAAGAGAGAGATAGCGACGGTGAAGGGAATAAGGAATGAAGCTTGAGAAGAAGGAAGACAGGATAGGAAGAAAATATTGATTTATATTTGTCGGTCCATCCACTTGGAATTGTCGGTACAGCGACAAGCCTCGCTTCTTGCAGGGCCAGTGTTCGATCCCCGATGGTTCAAGTGGTTGGGCACCGTTCCTGCACTCCATCCCTTTATCCCAGCTCTTATCCTATCCTCGAATTCTTTCCAAGTGCTTTGTACTCACACTTACTCTTGAGAATGAATTACTTTACTCGCTCTACCTCGTGTTCAGCCCGAACCAAGTGGCTAGAACGCTATATCATCCTGGTTCATTTTCTGAGCCTATTATATGCCTCCATAACATTTACTAAGCCTATTATATGCCTCCGTAACATTTCCTGAGCCTATTATATGCCATCATAACATTTCATGAGTCTGTTATAAGCCTCCGTAGCTTTTCTGTTGACAACACATTATCTCACCATATACGTCCCACTTTTTTACGCAACCGACCAAACCGTTAAAAATGCGACCTTTTGGTACCAATTAAAGCACCCTGATATTACGTTCTCTATGCATCGGCCTTGATAGGTTATGAGTGGGTTGCTTAGGTTCGTATATTTCTGGTTTAGGCTAGCAAATGATATTGTATTTAGGCTGTATACACAACATTTATCACGGTTGTATAGTTTAATCTTCAGGCAAAATAGGCTATTCTCGTCATGTAAATATGTTATTTTCTGATGAGTTTAGAGGACTGTCATGCCTATTTTAATGATCTGGTACCATTACTGTTGTTGTCATTTGTAGCTCGTATAATTCTCACATGTTTCTTTTGATGTATCACAGTCATGAGCTAATTTTGTGAAGACCGTGATTTGCTTGTCTGAAACGCTGCGTAATTAATTTAAATTAATGGCCTTATGAAAAACACCCACCAAAAAATACAATAACAGCGCTGTGCTATGCTGCGCTGTGCTGGTGGAGTGGTATTAGTATTATATGTAGCTAATGGGGTGAGCCCTGACAGCACAGGTTCCAATTCTGGTGCAGTCATCACGTTTTCGTACATGATTAGTGGCCGGACTAGCATTCAGAACACTCAAGGCGAAACATAGAGACGCTCGTAGCCTCGTCAAGACAGATCAATCACCACTATTGCGCCAGATTGATAATCTACATGACAAATCACTCCAAAATGTACTCTGGTAACAGCTGCTAATAACACGTATTGAAATAGGCTGCAACATTTCTAAAAATGTTTAATAAACTGGACTGACCATTTGAATAATCCTGAACCGAAAATTAGGTTCAGAGATCTTCGAACATCTTGGCTGTTGATTTACCAACATAATCTTAAATATATGCAAATGAGCGTAGAAACTTTAAAATTATCAAAAATATTGTTATTGGTATAATTTTATTCAAGAATATTTAATGAAATAAAAAGAAAATTTTAACCAAACTTGAGACTGAATAGTGAATAGTGACGACAAAATTAGCCGGTCTAATGTAACCTTTGAGGTGAGTGAGGACTGCTTGAGGCCGGTGTGTGTGTGTGTGTGTGGTCATCTGGTGAGAAATGCTGGTCACTTGAAACGACAATAACAAAAAACATATTGAGCAAGACGTTTCTTAATAATCTTTTTGTAGGCGTTGTAAAGGGGAGTGAGAGAGAGGGAGGAAGGCGGATGAGAGGTAGCATGCAGGAAGGGTAGAAATGAGGGAGGGAGAGAGGGGTTTATGGTTCATGGATGGGAGAGAGATGGAAGCAGGAACAGAGGGGAGTGAATATTTAAGTGGGGTTACCTTGAGTTGATTTTGGGGCTCAACGTCCCCACGGCCCGGTCTCTGATCAGGCAGGCCTCCTTTCTTGAATAGAGTCAGAGTGGTTTGCCTAATATTTCAGACAGGTTCCTGTCATTCGCACAGTTTTGTAATAATCTTACTCTACTAAATCAAACAGGCTCCATTTAATAGGCTATTACTAAGAAATCCTCAAAGTGCTATAAAGTCATAATGTCTCGGTGCTTTCCCCTGACAATTAAATTAAGAAATCCTCATCACAAATATTTAAATAAGATTGAAAAAATCTAATGTCTAAAGCATTATTACTCAGGAATTTGAGTTCGTAGTTCACCACATTGTATAGACCAGGGGGTTGCATCATTTTCAGATACGTGTATATGTATACTGAAAACTCACACCCCAGTTGCATGTATGCCTGGGGACCATTCAGGCTTGTTCGCACGTGTATATGTATGTAAGTATGTATTCACCTAATTGTGCTTGCAAGGGTTGAGCTTCGGCTCTTTGGTCCTACTTCTCAGCTGACAATGAACTGGTGTACAGGTTCCTGAGCCTACTGGGCTCTTACCATATCTCTATTTGACACAGTGTATATAGTCTGCCTCCACCACATCACTTCCTAATGCATTCCATTTCTTAACCACCCCTTACACTGACAGGTTGGATGTGTATGTGCGTGCGTGAGTTCTTGCGTGTGCGTGCGTGCGTGCTTGCGTGTGCGTGCATGCTTGCGTGCAAGTGTACACATTCAGGCTCGGGGTAGTATGGTGAGGGTGCCCAGTAAGGGAGGTTGTAGTGAATAGTGAAGGTCACGTATTGCCCGAGGCTCGTCGCCTCCATTTAAAAAACAAGCCCCCCTGAACCAATGGGGGTTCAGGTACCCTCCGCTGGACCAATGGGGTCCTTCTGGTGCATCCCCTTAGACAAACGGGGGCCCTTGTGACGTCACATTTCCAGCTACTAATGCCTGCTCTATTTGTTGACTGAATTGTGTTCTTCCCGGAAAGGAAAGGGGGAGGGAATTATCAAGGGGAAAGCGCCAAGCCATTTCGACTATGTTGCACTTGGCAGGGGTCAGAAGGGAAGAAAATTGTGTATGTAGTCAGTCGTCCTGTGAATGAATGTTGTTATAGATTCAGCTATTCGGAACAAATTCCAAGTAGCACGGGCTATGGTGAGCCAGTAACTTGCCTGGTACAGGAACAGGGCAAGTAGCACGGGCGATAGTGAGCCCGTGGTGGGCTTACCTGGCACAGGAGTGGTGCTGTGAGTGTGAATGAGCACACCGTCTAGCTTGTTAAAGGTGGAGTTGGAGTGGTGTAGGGAAGAGGTGGAGAGGTAGGAAGAGGTGGAGATATCGGGAAGGGGGGGATGTGGGGTGGGAAAGGGTTAAGACATAGGGAAGGGGGTGGAGAGGTAAGGAAGGGGGGGATGGAGAGGTAGGAAAGGAGGGGTTGGAGAGGTAGGGAAGAGGCTGGAGGTGTAGGAGAGTAAGTAGACTGTTGTGGGATGGATCTATGACACCTGTCCACTCACTCCATAAATGTTAGATTTGTTTATAAATCACTGGTAAATAAAATTTCTAAATCTAAATTAATTCGTTTTGTCGGGGACAGGAAGCATGTGAATATATACACATATACTTTAGGCTTATATCGAGGTTCTTTTCCCCCCCACCCCAAGTTGCCTAACTCCCGGGTACCTATTTACTGCTAGATGAACAGAAGCATTAGGTGAAAAGAAACGTGCCCAACCATTTCTGCCAATCCCGGGAATCGATCATGAGATCCCAGATTGTAAGTCGAGAACTAAGCCAACTGTACTATGAAACCATATCATAATCATTTTTATCGATACAAAATATCTTTGAAACATCATACATGAAGGAATACACAAAGTATTAGTATTTAGCAGTCTCCGTGGTGTAGTGGTAAGACACTCGCCTGGCGTTCCGCGAGCGCTATGTCATGGGTTCGTATCCTGGCCGGGGAGGATTTACTGGGCGCAATTCCTTAACTGTAGCCTCTGTTTAACGCAACAGTAAAATGTGTACTTGGATGAAAAAACGATTCTTCGCGGCAGGGGATCGTATTCCAGGGACCATAGGATTAAGGACTTGCCCGAAACGCTACGCGTACTAGTGGCTGTACAAGAATGTATCAACTCTTGTATATATCTCAAAAAAAAAAAAAAAAAAAAAAAGTAAATTATGTAGCCAATAAAACAGAGTATAGATAGACAAATCTATAGATAAAGACACAATTGTCTTGTCTTCAAGTCCTCGGTAGTATAGTGGTGAGTATCCCCGCCTGTCACGCGGGAGACCGGGGTTCGATTCCCCGCCGGGGAGGAATGTTTTTTTTTTTAACCGAACTCACTGGAAAAAAAACTAACCTGACGATATATATCAAACGAAAGGGTTGAGTTGTTCCTTTACAAGCCATAAACTCCCTCAAAGTTGACACAGGTGAAAGAGGTGGCAATATTCCGCGTGCTCTGTAATCCTTTACACCACCGCCCACGGGATGGGTATGGGGTGCATAATAAAGAAAGAAATTGAAATTGGAGAGCAAGTTGACCGAACCGCATTCCTATCCTGGGACGACCCGCCCTCTGGCTATGCCTGTCCCACCTGCCACCGATCCCAGAGATGCGTTGTTTAACGCATCTCTTAACGCCACGTATTCAACATCAGCATAGTCTAAGCTGTTGTTGTTTTAGATTCAGCTACTGGGAACAAAAAGTTCCCAAGTAGCACAGGCTATGGTGAGCCCGTAGTGGACTTGCCTGGCACAGTAGCGGGGCTGCAACTTCTGTCGTAGTCTTAATTAAGCATTTTAATATTATTATATACTAGTATTTTGTATATAATTAGGTATAGTTTAGGTTTTGTTGTCAGTTATTTCTATTTATATTGTAACCTATCCTCAGGCCAGGTTCGTTACCGAGGCCGCCTGACCTGAGAATGGCAACCCGTCCTCGACTCAAGTCCATTCAACCCGTCCTCGACTCATGTCCATTCAACCCGTCCTCGACTCATGTCCATTCAACCCGTCCTCGACTCATGTCCATTCAACCCGTCCTCGACTCATGTCCATTCAACCCGTCCTCGACTCAAGTCCATTCAACCCGTCCTCGACTCAAGTCCATTCAACCCGTCCTCGACTCATGTCCATTCAACCCGTCCTCGACTCAAGTCCATTCAACCCGTCCTCGACTCATGTCCATTCAACCCGTCCTCGACTCATGTCCATTCAACCCGTCCTCGACTCAAGTCCATTACATCCAGCGGTCGACCCCACAGACGCATTCATAAATTTGAACATGCTGTTCATTCAAAACAGGAATTTTCTCAAACATAAATTAATATTATAATATATTAGCATATTGTGTATATATAGGCATAGGTTAGGTTAGGTGTTTAGGTTCCGTTGGCGATTATTCGTATTTGTAGTACGTGTGTGAAGCATTTACAGCGTTGTAGTTCGAACAAAAGTCGTTAGCGAAACAGTTGTTCCGAAAGTGTTCGGACGTAATTAGTTGTGAGCCGTGTGTAAACCGTTTTTCATTCATAAACAGGGGGGTTTGGCGGGTGCATTTAATCACTTTTGGGTCTTTGTTTGGAGGACGGGCTGGGATGTAATGGTTTATAGCGTAACTCTTCCTTGAGGGCCATGGATAGTACGGAGGTGTGTAACTCTTCCTTAAGGACCATGGATAGTGCGGAGGTGTGTGTAACTCTTCCATAAGAGCCATGGATAGTGCGGTGTGTGTAACTCTTCCATAAGAGCCATGGATAGTGCGGAGGTGTGTGTAACTCTTCCATAAGAGCCATGGATAGTGCGGAGGTGTGTGTAACTCTTCCATAAGAGCCATGGATAGTGCGGTGTGTGTAACTCTTCCATAAGAGCCATGGATAGTGCGGAGGTGTGTGTAACTCTTCCATAAGAGCCATGGATAGTGCGGAGGTGTGTGTAACTCTTCCATAAGAGCCATGGATAGTGCGGAGGTGTGTGTAACTCTTCCATAAGAGCCATGGATAGTGCGGAGGTGTGTGTAACTCTTCCATAAGAGCCATGGATAGTGCGGAGGTGTGTGTAACTCTTCCATAAGAGCCATGGATAGTGCGGTGTGTGTAACTCTTCCATAAGAGCCATGGATAGTGCGGAGGTGTGTGTAACTCTTCCATAAGAACCATGGATAGTGCGGTGTGTGTAACTCTTCCATAAGAGCCATGGATAGTGCAGTGTGTGTAACTCTTCCATAAGAGCCATGGATAGTGCGGAGGTGTGTGTAACTCTTCCATAAGAGCCATGGATAGTGCGGAGGTGTGTGTAACTCTTCCATAAGAGCCATGGATAGTGCGGAGGTGTGTGTAACTCTTCCATAAGAGCCATGGATAGTGCGGAGGTGTGTGTAACTCTTCCATAAGAGCCATGGATAGTGCGGAGGTGTGTGTAACTCTTCCATAAGAGCCATGGATAGTGCGGAGGTGTGTAACTCTTCCTTTAAGAGCCATGGATAGTGCGGAGGTGTGTAACTCTTCCTTAAGAGCCATGGATAGTGCGGAGGTGTGTAACTCTTCCATAAAAGCCATGGATAGTGGGGAGGTGTGTAACTCTTCCTCAAGAGCCATGGATAGTGCGGAGGTGTGTAACTCTTCCATAAGAGCCATGGATAGTGGGGAGGTGTGTAACTCTTCCTCAAGAGCCATGGATAGTGCGGAGGTGTGTGTAACTCTTCCTTTAAGAGCCATGGATAGTGCGGAGGTGTGTAACTCTTCCTTAAGAGCCATGGATAGTGGGGAGGTGTGTAACTCTTCCTCAAGAGCCATGGATAGTGCGGAGGTGTGTAACTCTTCCTTTAAGAGCCATGGATAGTGCGGAGGTGTGTGTAACTCTTCCTTAAGGGCCATGGATAGTGCAGAGGTGTGTAACTCTTCCTTTAAGAGCCATGGATAGTGCAGAGGTGTGTGTAACTCTTCCTCAAGAGCCATGGATAGTGCGGAGGTGTGTAACTCTTCCTTAAGGACCATGGATAGTGCGAAGGTGTGTAACTCTTCCTCAAGAGCCATGGATAGTGCGGAGGTGTGTAACTCTTCCTTAAGGACCATGGATAGTGCGGAGGTGTGTAACTCTTCCTCAAGAGCCATGGATAGTGCGGAGGTGTGTGTAACTCTTCCTTAAGGTAATGTGCATATGATGTCACACATTGTTTTGAAGCCGTTACATATAAACACACACATTACTTCCTATCCGCGGCAGTGGTAAACAAAAATCAGATTTGTGTAGCCATATATTTCATCAAACACATTGCTCTAAAAAATTTAAAATGTTTCTTCGAGGGGGGGGGGGTTTCTGCGTGTAAGATAGTCACTGCCAAGTCTTAATAATTTAAGCGCTCTCCTTGAATATATCTTAAAATAAATAGGTGCAGGTAAATCAAATTACTGTTCCAGCAAGACGTTATTTACACTTGGATGTGATTCAGTGGATTGTGGAGCGGCTTTAATGTCAGGGGCCAGGCACGGCCTCTCAATCGGAAGGGGGGGGGGGGGGGGCAGGCACGGCCTTGTTATCGGAGGTCTAGGCACGGCCTCGTTATCGGAGGGCCAGGCACGGCCTCGTTATCGGAGGGCCAGGCACGGCCTCGTTATCGGAGGGCCAGGCACGGCCTCGTTATCGGAGGGGCAGGCACGGCCTCGTTATCGGAGGGCCAGGCACGGCCTCGTTATCGGAGGGTCAGGCACGGCCTCGTTATCGGAGGGCCAGGCATGGCCTCGTTATCAGAGGGCCAGGCACGGCCTCGTTATCGGAGGGCCAGGCACGGTCTCGTTATCGGAGGGCCAGGCACGGCCTCGTTATCGGAGGGCCAGGTACGGCCTCGTTATCGCAGGGCCAGGCACGGCCTCGCCATAACCTCCAGACTTCCGTAAATGAACACCAGACAAGTTTTTTTCATGAATGAGATTATAGACTTGAAGCGTTCATAACCCTGTTGAACACGGGTTAGACTTGAAGTTTTCCCAACAAGGCTTTAAGGTACGAGGAATTATGACTGGGACACTACCATGGATGAGACACTACCATGGATGGGACACTACCATGGATGGGACACTACCATGGGTGAGACACTACCATGGGTGGGACACTAACACAATTGGACTTTCGTACTCTAATAACTGGACTGGAAAAGTCCTTTAGACGAAAATATCACGAGACCTCCACCATGTCGCCTCAAGACAACATGGATTTCTTGAGACTTCTCTGGTTTTTGCGACAAAACATTCTTAACCAGAGATCACCATACAGGTCCTCCGGTGAGTGTGTGTGTGTATACTGGTACAGATCTTGTATGACTTAACGAGCCATACAAGAAAGTGAAGGGACGACGACGTTTCGGTCCGTCCTGGACCATTCTCAAGTCGATTGGTGAATGGCGACTTGAGAATGGTCCAGGACGGACCGAAACGTCGTCGTCCCTTCACTTTCTAGTGTGTGGTCTGGTCATCATACTTCAGCCACGTTATTGTGACGTCTCGTCTGCATGTAAAGCCCAGTTTCTCACTCCGTAAAAAAATGCAGTGGTTTAACCAGTGTGAGGGAGCCGAGGCTACCCACGGAACCCACCGGATCCGATTAGGCCTTTTTTTGTAACGTCAGGATTGCGTTGCTTTTCATTTCCCTAAACCATCGTAGTTTTTACGTCGCGGTCGATTGGGTAAAAACAGTAGTGCGCTCAGTACGAGGATAGAGGATTGGGGGCCTGCGGGGGGGGAGGGGTGGGGATGAAGTACGAGGATAGAGAATTAGGGGTCTGCTTGCGGGGGGGGGGGGGGTAATGAGTCCTTTCGCCATGAAAGTATCTGTTTACCTTAAAAAACGGTGCGCCGTTTTCTATATATCCTAAACTTCCGTTACCAATCAATTAATCACCCTGCCAATATTCCCCCTATTACTCGTTGCTATTACGAATATGAATTTCTCTTTATCGGGGTCAAGATGCCTGTTAGGCTCATCTAGGTCCTCTTGGACTCTCGCTTGACTTTCCTCAAGACGCCACCCACAACAGTTGCCTGACTCCCAGGTACCTATTCACTGCTAGGTGAATCAGAGGTTAACAGATTTAAGAAAACATAACCCAAACGTCCAACCTGTCCTTGGGTCTCAAAATACCTTAAAAGACAAATTACTTATAGTATCTATACTTGGTTATATTCAAAGTATACCTGTGGTATATGTTTGGTCGATATATTTCACTCCCGTTATGATTCTACAATCTCGGGTCGTCCTCTCGGGCGCTCACGACGTCACCAAACGCATGTACTAAATTGATTTAATCTAACTTACAATAAGAACAGGAACGAAGTAAAACAAAAAAATAGCACGAATGGTCTGGCAAGTGGATATTAGATGTCAATCCAAATAAATGCATGATAATAAGTATGCGAGAAGGAGAGAGCGCCCTGATCTCTCCTCCCATGCTAAACCAGCTAAGAGGTCCACCCCCCTAGTGTGTGAGCAAAGGCAATGCATAACTGAACCTCTCAATACAGCCAGAGCCAAATTGCTTCTCCCATGTTCAGTAAACGGGTTGGCAATAATCCTACAGTGTCAGCCTACACTGGCTTAGCTCACACTGGTGACAGTATTACTCTACACTGTCATAATCCACCCTGGATATACAAGGTGTCATCCAGGCACACTCCTTAGAATTTAATCTTGTGGCTGTCCTTGTGTAAGTTAGGTGTACCTAACCTTATCTTCTTTATAGATGCCCTTATCTTCTGGTACCGTAGTTAGATGCAGAATAGTAGATGTTGTGTTTACTGAATAGAAAGCGACCGAAAGATGTCCAGTTACATCAATAGAAAGTTTAACAGTATGTACTTAGGTTCAGGTTATATGTCTGATTACCATAAATTGTAGGATGCGTGCTGCTTCAGACAATCGCCCCGAGATAACTTATCGTAGACTCGAAAAACATAAGTGGATGTTCTTGTTATAGAAGATATAAGAATATGGCGCCTGGAGCAGTGTAAGGATTAAGGAGGATTATCAGGAGGACATGAAGTGCTAATGTGGTTTATATGCTTCTTAATACCTTTTCCTGGGGGGGGGGGGTAGAAATAGCCTAAGCTACTCTATCCCTTTGAGATGTATTTCTTTCTTATCTCAATAAACATACTTGAACTTGAACCTTTTCCTCCTCATAGCTCCTCTTTATCCTAACCCCTTATACCTCCCATTATCCTAACCCCTTATACCTCCCCTTTATCTTAACCCCTTATACCTCCCATTATCCTAACTCCTTATACCTCCTCTTTATCCTAACCCCTTACAACCATACCACCCAGTTTCCATCACAGCTTCATAAACCTCACAACTCCCTCTTTCTTGTCAACCTTTCACCCATTCACGAATCATCGCTGTCTTCGAAACTAACACGTCTCATTTGGTACGTTTCGGTCCCCATCGTACAAAGTACAAAGTACTATGAGAAGTAGCCTCTCGCGAAAATCCAAAGTCCCCAAGTTGGAACTTGGGTGAGGGTGAAGAGAGATGCCCCTGTATTGTGAGGCTCCGTGGAGAGATTAGTAAACATTGCACTAATTGGAGAGCCCAATGGCATGCCTAAATGAACTTCATACCCCCACCCCCCTCCTTCAGTCAACTCTCAGCCCCCGCCCCATCAATCATAACCCCCCCCCTCCCCTCCCCCTCAGTCACCTCACAACCCCAGTCATTACTCGACCTTTCACAACGATGACTTCTTAGAGACAAGTAATCAGTGGCGTCACGAGCAATACACCAAGGCTCTTTTTCTCGTTTCCTGTTTTTAATACGAAATTAAATTGATTTTGCATCCATTAACTGTGATCCATTGGGCTGTATCGCTGTAATATACACAGTGATATTTTATGTGTGTGTGTATATTTTGTTAAACATGATCATTGCTCCTGTTATGTTACCGTTAGTGTGTTGTTGTTCTGCATTTGTTTGTATTAGTGTGTTGTTGTTCTGCATGTTTGTATTAGTGTGTTTGTCACCAGGAGTTATGGAAGCATTAACGTTATTATATGAGTTGTGTGTTTGTTTTTCTCAGACACGTGGGTTTCTCTAAGTTAGTAGTAAGGAGTCCTTGTTTATACGAGATGTAAACTGTGTTGTTTGTTCACGGCATGACAGGTGTACCACGCGATGCAAACTCAAGTATTCGCATACATGGTTTACGTAAATTGAGTCCCGTGCAGTGGGCAGACTGAGGGCCTGTTTACACCCGTTTATTTAAACTCTTGTCTACGTTTTCACGCCAAACGTTTCACAAAACGCAAAAACGTTTGTTTTGAAAACGCAAAACTACGTTTTGTGATTTTCTGCAAAATCGTGAAGCTTTCCACATTTTTTAAGGAGGCCTGCTCGAGGACCGGGCCGAGGAGACATTAAACCCCGAAACCACATTAAGAAGGTACGTCCAACCATTTTTTGGACGTGTTCTTCGGTGACGCTATTTGCCAGTTTGTTCTGCTCCACGGTAGAGTGACGGTCTCGACTCAGCGGGTCGGCGTTCAATCCCCGACCGTCCACAAGTGGTTAGGCACCATTCCTTTTCCCCCGTCCCATCCCAAATCCTGACCCGTTCCCAGTGCTAAATAGTCATAATAGCTTGGCGCTCTTCCTTGATAAATCCCTCCCTCCACTCGTATGCAGCTTTGTTGCAGACTCAGAAAAATACAGATCTTACGGAAATCTTATTTAAATCCCCCTTTGTTTATACCATTTCTTCTTTATACTAGAGTCGTATCGTCCCTGAGCCTCCGTCTGCCAAGAAAATGTAACCTCGAAGACCTCTACTTGTCTTTGTGGTTAAGATCACTGATGCTGAGTTAAACCAAGTGAGGCTTGACTACTGTAAGTTACAGTTGTAAAGCACGTTTAGTATTCCTGTGCAGAGAACAAGTCAGAATAACCTTGCTGATAAACCCATACACATATGAAAATAAAAATGTGTCGCAGTTTCGGTACTGACAAGGAGTACATAGGACGGACCGATACGTCCTTCTGTACATTTAACTTAATATCTATCGTATATATCTATCTATCGAGTTGCGTAATTAGCATTGTCGACACTTCCATCTTGGTTGTAGGTATTTACAGAAATAATATTCCCAGATGCCTTCCTCAAGTGGTTTTACCAACACAACTGCCTTTACTGTATCGCTTCTTCGTCGGAGGATTACAAGTCTTGCTGAGGACTTCCTGGAGTTCCTCAAGGTTACAATACCCCCCCCCCCCCCGCCCTATGTTTATCAAGTAAATGTTCACATAATTGTTATTTACTCCCATACGTCTGGGATATATAAACGGAAGATACGTGAGGAAGAACAGCCACAAGAGGGGGACACTTGAGTTGGATTAAATCTGCTTCAGCACTTTTAAAAACACAATTCTGCAAGGACTGAAGAACCTACCTCGATCTCGTGTTCTCAGAACCTCCTATACAAGCCCAGGGGAATAGGTACTAACACTGGTGTATATGCCTTCCCTCAGGAGAAGTGGTGACATGCCAGACCCCCCAACACACACACACTGAAAACCCACCGTGGTGGTCACACTCCCAGCGGAGAGGTAGAGCAACGATCTACACCCCACCAAGACTCCAGCAACACTGACTTCTTCCTGGGTTCAGCAATAGTTGACCGGGGTGGTGGGAGGGGGTGACTGGTGAGAGATGAGGTAGGGAGGGAGGGAGAGGGATGATGTGGAGGTGGGAACGGTGGGAGATGTGGGAGGGGTGGAGGAAGGAAGGTGTGAAAGGGTGGGGGGGGGGGGGGGGGCTGTTAAGAGGAGCAAAAGATGAGGTAGTTATATTAAATGGCTGAATGGTACGTACTCACACTCACACACACACACACACACACACACACACACACACACACACACACACACACACACACACTCACTCACTCACTCACTCACTCACTCACTCACACGCAGGGGGGGGGGCTGATAGCTGAGTGGACAGCGCTCTTAGCTCGTAATCCTAGGGTCCGGATTCGATCCCCGGTGATGGCAGAAACAAACTGGGCAGTTTCTTTCACCCTGATGCCCCCCTGTTACCTAGGAGTAAATAGGTACCTGGGAGTTAGACAGCTGTTACTGGCCGCTTCCTGGGGGAGGTGGAAAAAAATAGTAGTTAGTAACAGTTGATTGATTGACAGTTGAGAGGCGGGCCGAAAGAGCAGAGCTCAACCCCCGCAAGCACAACTAGGTGAATACACTACGCGTATTACACACACGTGTTACGCTTATAACACAACTAGGCGAGTTTGGGCTGAGAGGTATGACCTACGAGGAGAGACTACGGGAATTAAAGCTCACGTCGCTGGAAGACAGAAGAGTTAGGGGGGACATGATCACCACGTACAAGATTCTCAGAGGAATTAACAGGGTAGATAAAGACAGGCTATTTAACACAAGGGGCACACGCACTAGGGGACACAGGTCTCTCTCTCCTCTTGTAGTTTAGCGCCGAATCTCTACTTCATTCTGGACAAAATGTGTCTAGTGAAATCGTATTCAAGATGATTCAACAAAGCTAGATATCAGCGTGCCAAAACCATATAAATTGTTAGGTATGTATTAGCTTAGATTAGGCTATAGAAGGCTAGGTTACATCCAGTAAGGTTAGACTAGGCTTTAAAATCCGTTGCAAAACCGCCATTCGTGCATCCGATCAAACTCACTCCTGGCCGACAAAAATCTCCCTTGGGAGGAAACCAAGAGTAAACAACATTGTCAATTCTGAAGGAGATTTGTTGCAATAATGCGCGGATGTTGTGAAGGAGGCGGCAAGGATGTGTGGGGCTGGTGAGTTTTTGTGGGGGGGGGAGTGGATAAGGCCGCCATGTTGGGTGGAGTGGGGGGGGGGAGCCTCCTTCCTAGTGTTTTTGTCTGGAACAAGCTAAGTTTAGAGGATGAATAGGAGGGGGGGAGAGTACCGTAAACACGGCTAGAATTGATCTAACATGAAAACAATGGATGAGATGAGAGAAGCAGCAGAGAGGTTTGCTACAACGACGATGGAGGATATATTCGCGAATTCACAGTAACAAGGTTATCGCGAATAACCGAACTCAATTACAGGCTCACCATAACCCGTGCTACATGGACACTTCGTTCTGAGTAGCTAAATCTAAAACAACAACAACAACAACATATTCGCGAATACTCTCTCAATATATGTAGAAGTGAATCAAAGCCGCACTTAAGTAGAAACACTTCAACATACATGTATTATAAACAATCACACACACACACACGAACTGTGAACCCTTCTCTCTCCTTCCACCACACGGCAGTACCTACGAGGGCACTTAATCTCTAGCACACACTCAACCAACACACTTTAAGTTGAGGGAAGTGCAGTAAGTGTCACTTGCCTCCTTACCACTGGATGGCTTCACCTCACGACCTATCACGTACCACCACCTTCTCTTCTCTCACCTGCTGCTGTTGACGTCTCTCTGTCTTCCGCTGTTGTTATAGATTCAGCTACATGAAACAAGTTCCATGTAGCACGGGCTATGGTGAGCCCGTAACTTATCTGGCACAGGAGCGAGGCAAGTAGCACGGGCTATGGTGAACCCGTAGTGGACTTACCTGGCACAGGGTCCTGTCTTCCGCCGGTGTGGGAGCAAATATATCCCAGACGTGTAGGTGAGAAGGCTTCGTAGTCTGGGAATATCCCTGCTTATTGCTGTTGTTTAAAGGAAGCTTACATGAAGGGCCTGACAGCTGAGTGGACAGCGCAAGAGATTCGTAGTGTTAAGGTTCCGGGTTCGATCCCCGGCGGAGGCGGAAACAAATGGGCAGAATTTCTTTCACCCTGATGCACCTGTTCATCTAGCAGTAAATCGGTACCTGTAAGTTAAGACAGCTGTTACGGTCTGCTTCCGCGAGGACGCTAAGTCCCGAAATCATCTTAAGATAACCTCAAGAATCTCAAGATACACACACACACACACACACAGTTGTTGGTGAATAGTTCGCGATATAGAGTCCAAGATGTTAAGATCTAGACGATGAGGCTTTTTTTTTTTTTTTTTTTTTTTTTTTTTTTTTTTTTTTTTTTTTTTTTTTTTTTTTTTTTTTTTTTTTTTTGGCGGGGATATTCCTGCGCGGGCCCTAAGCCTCTGGCTGGCCCACTAAGTGTTGCTTGTTTCTGTTTTACTTGGGCGGAGTATGAGTATTTATGACTCGTATAGTCGCTTCAGTAAGATTTTGCCATATGTGTTTACCAACTTCTTCTGCTCTGTTGAATCTAAGTTGAAATCTTAACGGGTTTGTAACTGTGCACTGTGTTAGATAATGTTCCAGCGGTCTGTCGGGCATTTCTCCACAGTGTTGACATTTCCTCTCATCTTCCGGAACCTGTAAGCCTATTTCCCATTCACATGGGTATCCAAGCCTGATGCGATGTACGTGTACTTCTGTTGCTCTACTGCTCCCTTTCATCAAACTAAGTGATTCGTAGTTGGTTGAATTCTTGTACCAACCCGCAGATCCTGATGTTGCAACTGCTGTGTTGTGGTCACTGTACATCTTTTGCATTGCTCTGTTTCTAATTACTTTCTTAATCTGTGATAGACTCTGTGGTATGTAAATGTCTACATTTCTTCTCTTAGTTGGAAGTTTTGCAGCTGCGTCTGCAATGTCATATGAGGCTTGGAGTTCACAACAATGAAATAGCTGTGAGAGGATGACACATACACGTGCAATAATAAATAGCAGAGGACGCAGCTTGCCTGAGGGGCACACCTGTAGTAAGACACACACCTGTGATAAGACACACACCTGTGGTAAGACACACACCTGTGGTAAGACACACACATGTGGTAAGAGAAACCCATATATGCTCGATCGCAACCTGTTCTCCTAATAGAACGTCGCATTTTTGACGTATACTTTACCCAAGGCCAAAAATCATCGTCGTACTAGAAAATGGAAGAGGCTCGCGAAAGTGACATACTGCCCCGTTTTCTGTTTTGGGTCCTCTGGTAGGTTAGGATAGAGGGCACTTAATACGACAGTTTCTTGACGTTGGGGAACCTTAGAAGGATGGGCTGCGCAGGTACGGTGCTT
This sequence comes from Procambarus clarkii, assembly GCF_040958095.1. Taxonomy (NCBI): domain Eukaryota; kingdom Metazoa; phylum Arthropoda; class Malacostraca; order Decapoda; family Cambaridae; genus Procambarus; species Procambarus clarkii. The sequence continues at coordinate 21,107,548 of NC_091227.1, read as the reverse complement.
GAGGTCTCGTGAGATAGTTCCAATATTTAAAAAGGTAAATGACATGAGATCTGAGGTGAAAGGGGTTTAGGATCTCTGTTTTAAAAACTTCCAATAGTTTAATTATTAGTGGCTACATAATCTCCCTTTCTTGGTGCCTTCTTTTGATAATTAATTACTACTTGATTATTAGTAAACACACACTGAAAGTTAATTTCTGGATAGGAATGCCTAATAATATTACGGACTTTGTTTCTAATATGATAAATGGTACATGAAATCTTAATTTTTCCATAATAAATACCATTGGTGGACTGTGGGAATTTTAACGATGGATAAAGATTTAGTATTTAAGACTTTCCTCAAAATTCCGGAAAAAATATTTTGCTTGTAAAAGTATTTGATTCGAAGAACTCGTGCAAGAAATTAATTTCAACATCAAATAATTTGTAATCAGAACAGAGATTTGAAAATATTAATAAAGTTTGAATTTAATTAAATTTAAACAGTATAGGACAAAAACTTAGTTAATGTAAATCTAATCGCGTGATTGTAAGTTTACTATAAAAGTTAAATGATTTAATGCATTCTCGATATTTTACTCCAACAACCAAGCAGAAAACTCGCCCAAGCACACAAGGCAATTATAAAACCTGCCAATGCAGACAACATACATATGTTGTCTGCAATGACAACATACTCCGATCGTGGATGTGTACACACACCAGCCGAAACGTGGTTATCTCCCTCGCAAACAACCAATCGGCTACGATGCCCACAGAAAGCACTCTCGATCCTCGCCTTGTTTTGCCTCCAGCTCAGTCCCAGGCGAAATCAGCAGGACCTTGACTGGTGCTGACGGAGCGACTTGCCGCATTCCTCCCTTCTCTTGTCCCATCATCACGCCACTCCTTCGTTCCCATCATCACTCCAACGTTCCCATCATCACTCCAACGTTCCCATCATCACTCCAACGTTCCCATCACCACTCCAACGTTCCCATCATCACGCCAACGTTCCCCATCATCACTCCAACGTTCCCATCATCACTCCAACGTTCCCATCACCACTCCAACGTTCCCATCATCACTCCAACGTTCCCATCACCACGCCAACGTTCCCCATCACCACGCCAACGTTCCCATCATCACTCCAACGTTCCCATCACCACGCCAACGTTCCCATCATCACTCCAACGTTCCCATCACCACGCCAACGTTCCCCATCACCACGCCAACGTTCCCATCATCACACCAACGTTCCCATCATCACTCCAACGTTCCCATCACCACACCAACGTTCCCATCATCACTCCAACGTTCCCCATCATCACTCCAACGTTCCTATCATCACTCCAACGTTCCCATCATCACGCCAACGTTTCCATCATCACTCCAACGTTCCCATCACCACTCCACTCCTTCGCTCTCTTATCAAGTCCCAACTAATAGGTTTTGGGTAATTCTACATTTCTTTATCGTTTAATTATAAAATGGGCATATTTCCTGGTAGAAATATGCACAATTAAGCATGATTTCAATAGGAAAGTTGCTATTTTATAACTAAATATGACCAGACCCAAACTGGGAGGTAGGGAGGGAGGTATATAGTCTACTGTCCCAGTCTACTGCCAGGTGTGTGGCCATATTGAATTTGCCTCGACCTATACTAGTTGTTGCTGCTCTGTTGCGGGGTGTAGTGGCAACTGTGACTGTTGTATTCACCTAGTTGTATTCACCTTGTGTTTGCGGGGGTTGAGCTGTGCTCTTTCGGCCCGCCTCTTAACTGTCAATCAATTGTTTACTAACTACTTATTGTGTGTGTGTGTGTGTGTGTGTGTGTGTGTGTGTGTGTGTGTGTGTGTGTGTGGTTCGTTCTGCTAGGTACATTACCATGGATTATAGCCTCGTCCCACCTTATTAAACTTCGTAAGTCTTTCTAAAAAGAAAAAATATTTGTCTTTAATGCATCGCCAGTTTTCTGTCTTTCATTCCCCATGTTTCATTTCACCTTTGTAAATGCACATTAATGACACTATGTAAAAGACACATTGAACACTTTATGTAGGGCATACGTAAATCTGTGTATTTATGTATTTACGTATGTAGCTTAGCCTAGCATTTTAAAAGCACTACAGTCACCTTCTGTGGTTGATTGCTCAATAAATCCCTGAACTGTATGATAAATCTCTAACCCTGTCCATGGAGGACAGAAGAAAATGTAAATATGCTGGTTAGCATTGTTAATGTGTGGCCACGTCAGTGGTAGAAAATAATAATAAAAAAAAACTCCCTATGTGGCTTTCTGTGTCTCTCACATGAAAGTCTGCGCAGCTCAGGTTATAGCGTGTCATTTGTCAGTTGAGGTTTACACAAATCTAGATGAAAATACTGATATGTTACTCCAAAACGGTACTTTTCCCTTTCCTGAGTACATTTAAGCACTTTCTGGGATGAGGGGGTAACTACATTATTTTCCCTTTCTGTTTTCATTATGTCGGGAGTGAGGAAGGGTATAGGAGGGGTGTGGAAATGCATGGGCGCAGTTATTGGGTGTGTGTGGGGGTGGGGGGGGAATGTGCATGGTGAGCCCTGGTGCTCATCCTCAGTGGGCCCAACAAGCCCTCGTACTGTGCACATAAACAAAAAAATTACACTATCGATCCCCCGTCGTAAAAATTTTCAATGATTTAGTGAAATTAAAACCGCCCACGACATTAAACGCTTAATCAGCTCTGTGGAAGGTAAGGTAGATTGCTTAGCTTCAGATGCTCCTGAATAGGCAAAACTGCTGCATTATTTACGGAGTGATAATCGAGAGAACGGGCTAATCAGTGACTCTACACGGGGGACACACAATTGGTACACGGCTATTTTGATACTAGGAGTGAGGGGTGAGGGTTGGGAGGGGAAGAGGGCCCTCACTCCTGTGAGGAGAGGGCTTCACTCCTGTGAGGAGAGGGCTTCACTCCTGTGAGGAGAGGGCTTCACTCCTGTGAGGAGAGGGTCCTCCACTCCTGTGAGGAGAGGGTCCTCCACTCCTGTGAGGAGAGGATGCTCACTCCTGTGAGGAGAGGGTGCTCACTCCTGTGAGGAGAGGGTGCTCACTCCCGTGAGGAACTGCAGTAGGCTCTATCAAACAGTTTGTATTTATTTATTTAAATATTTACGAGAAAGTATAGTGGTTTTTATAAGCATTTTAAGGTGTTACATCATCCAATTAAAGGTGATAGGCAGTCGTACGGGTCGAGTAGGGGTTCGAACAGGATGTTGAAATCTGTCCAACTAGACCACTATGTTTATCCAGCCTGTCTGTCTGTCTAGTGAGTCAATTGACTCCCGCCAAACACACACCGAAACTACGACGTTGGTACAACGTTCGAACAAGTTTTAACACCTAACCAGTTATAACAACCAATATAGCAAGTTGTAACAACGTTCTAATACGTCATAAACACGTTAAGCCAAGATGTAACAACTTTATTACAAGTTGTAACAAGCGGAAAATAGAGACAGTTTGGGTTTGTGTTTCCAGGGCTCAGCCTAGCAATCGGTCTAGCTGCTGTGCAACCTGGCTGTCTTCTCTGTCTAAGCTGTTTACACAGACTGTCAGTATCTAGCCTGATAGCCGGACTGTGCATCTGATAGGGTGATTGTCTAGCCTGAGGACAGGAAGCTAACCTGTCTATGTTGGTTGTTGTTGTTATTATAGATTCAGCTACTCGGAACAAGTTCCAAGCAGCACGGGCTATGGTGAGCCCGTAGTGGACTTACCTGGCACAAGTGATATGTTGTTTTAGATTTAGCTACTCAGAACGAAGTGTCCATGTAGCACGGGCTATGGCGAGCCCGTAATAACCTGTCTATGTAGCTTGGTTTTGGTGGTGGACGGGAGGAGCAGTGACTACAGGTTACTTGCACGAAACAGTAATTTTAGGGTTAGGTTCAAAATAAAAAATTCAAATATTTATTCAGGTAAAGTACATACATACAAGGTGAGATACAAAACGTCGATGGCTTTATAGATAGAGCTAGTACATATATTCGAACCCCAGTTGGAAACAGACCCAACTATAGGATGGGTTAACCCAACAGGCTTTACAAGACTGTAATTACCATGTTTGTATCCTCACATTCCTTATGTACATTCTTGTATATGCATAAATAAATAAATAAATAAATAAATAAGTATCGCGCTTCCAAAAGGGTCACCCAAGTTGGAAAAGACGAACGCTGAAAGAATATTGTTGAAAACATCTTGATAACTGATTAAACCAAAATTATTTATTAGTCAGAAGAAAGACAGAAACGCGATCTATATGTAAAACCTCTACCAGACAAATATTTTAAGTAAAACCCAAAGATATTTGTAGTTGTATAAAAGTGGCAGTTTTCATCGCTCGTCAAACTCTAAAACCGCAGCATTCATCTCAGAACCATGCCTATTTCACGCAGATTCCTTAATAAACGTAAGAGTTTTATATGTCACAAGAAAGACATATATAAGCTTCGTTCTAAATACCTTACCATGGGCATATTTAAATTTAAAGCGAAGATACGTGTACTTTTATAATAGCCGAGCTCCGACTCCGGACAGATCGATCGACGGAGCAACTCTCTCTCAGAACAATGCTTATTTCACGTAAATTTGTAAATAATCGTAAATTTTTTATATGCCTCAAGAAAGATAGGAATATAAGGCTCATTTTAAACACTTTATCATAGACATAAAGTTCTAATGAAGATTCATGTATTTTAATAATCGCCGAGCTCCGACCCCCGCATAGACTGAGCGACAGAGCAACTCTCAGAAGAATGTTTATTTTACGTAAATTCGTAAATAAACACAAGTGTTTTACACGTCTTAAGAAAGATAGAAATATAAGCTTTATTTTAAATACATTACATTAGACACATTTAAAGCTCAAGTGAAGATATATATGTTTTTATAGTGGCGTTCAGTAGCTTTTCGGTCATTGTTACGGCCCTCTCGGGACGCAACGGGGTTCTTACTCTGATGTTGTTAGAGGAAGATATATATCCGTTCCCAAGCCAGCAGTGGCTATCAAGGGATGTGATCCGTGACGCAAGTAACTTAAAGGGAGTAGGGAAAGAAAGTTAAGAACTTAATATTATAATTATCACCATCACCAATTAAATATATAAAATCAAAGAGTGCATAGGGGGAGGGGTATTAACACTATACAAGGGGATTATTCACAATATAGTCTTCTGCTGAAGACTCTGGATCCAGAAGCTAGGTGCTGAGTCCTCGGTGCTTTCTTCGTGGCCTCACAACGTGTCCTCCGAGAATGCCGAGCCTACCCTGGCCACAGGTCAGCCAAAACACAGGTCCACTGGGAGCACCGCCGTGGAGGCCGTCAACCACAAATCCAGCCGGTCTGCTGGCAGGTTCCGGACCCGCAACGCTGGTCAGGCCACTCCACGGACGATATTAGGGTAAACACCCTGGACAGGAGTCTCGTGTGATATCACAAATCACCCTCCTGTCCTCAATACCCCAGTGGATAATCGTCTCCAACAGTCGGTCCCGGGTAATCCTTTTACTGCCACTCCACTGGCAGGCTAACACACCACAGTGTTCTTCCGGGGGGACGACTTCACAACGGCTGGTACAAGGTATGGAGACTGGCTGCCTCGGGTAGACTGACTCAACTCCCATCACAGCAGTCCCAGGTCGACTCTGTAAGCAGACACGTCATCAATAACTGGGACACTAAAACACCTCACAGGCTCAGACACAAACGCCCGACACATCCACTTCATAGATGGCGTTGTAGTCTGAGCACCACCTCACCAGAGGTCAGCAGCGGCGGTGTTGAGTGCTGAACGGGACTGGAAACTGGCCCTTGTGGCCGGTATTCGCCGTCCTCACCAGGTGTCGTCGTCCGTTTGGCGGGGGTTTCGGGAGCTGACCCACAGATGGCGTGGTCGTTACTGCTCCGTGCTCGGACGCTGGATCCGGGTTCGTAACAGTCATGGAGTGCAGACGCCTACGCACTTGCCAATATGTTGTGTAATTAACAAAGATACGCTAATAAAGCCTAAAATATTACATGCCTCCAGAAAGACAGAGCTATAATCGTTATTGTGAGTGCATCAAAGGAAATATATCGTGTTGGAGACCAATGATATAGCAATTTTAATTGAAGTTTCGAGTCCCGCCCGGTCGAGAGAGATGGGGCAACTCGCGCCCCATCTACTGGAGATTCTGTCCACTAAAGACCCAAAGCTACTCAAACCTTCCTAGCATTACGTAAGCAATGAAGTAATATGGTATATTTACTCACTATAATGTGGATGCTGGATGCAGAAAATGAGAAAACATAATTTTACTCTGAAAAAATATCATTTCATAACAAAATAAGATGTAAATATGTAATATCAAAGGAAGTCGATGGTCCAAGCAACAATATCGTGGAGCGACTTATCCAAGATATATTGCTCTCTGGAAAGTGCTTGCTGGCATATCAACCTTCTGTACACAGTGATCCAGTCGTCGAACTTCTCTGCTCAAATTATCGCAAATTTAATTTATGATGCGTATTTTTAATCAAATCTAACGATATTAACAAGTAGAATGCGTATTTTTAATCAAATCTAACATAACTAGCCAGAAAACGTTAAAGATTATTTAAAAATACATGGTTGGAAGTTAAATCAACTCCATAGAACAATATTTTTGTTATAGATGCTAATCGTTATTTGTTGGTATGCGTTCGCTACTTAAACTATCATGTACTGTATTTATGTAAAATCTCCCTGTTTCTTCGGACATGGAACACGGAACCTTACACGCTCTCTGATTTACTGTTTAATAGAGATTCACAAATAAGCTTATGATTGTATACGTTATCAAAAAGGCAGTGACAAAGTCAATTTTGCATTTTAATCACAGAGATTAGATCTTTAGTGAGATAGGAAAGATAATCATATTTTAAAGAAGGATTTTTGAACCATCGCTCTCCCTATCGATAGAAACTAACTTTTTTTTTTTATTATTAACAAGCTTAGGTATACACAGTAATGTGCTGCTACCCTATTCTATATGAAAGAATACACAGTGTATATCAAAATCTAGCTATAAGTTCATTAAATATTCCCATCTCACAGGATGGTTAGTTATACATGGAATCAGGGGATAAAATACCAGTCTCAATAAAAAAAAAATCAACTGTGACTAACAAGAACACCACTTACGGGCTATTCATGCCCGTGCTACCTTTTGGGTGGCTTAATCCTCATCAATCAATCACAAGAAACAAGGGATACATCTCCCGTCACGCAGGGTCCAGTCGCACCTCCACAGATCTCCAGTATCATCTATTGATACTGTTAATAGTTCAAGAGGACTACCACTTACAGGCCTACCTCAAGGTAACAATCAGGTGAGAACATAAAATATAAGGCTGATCTATTAGCCTCCGTTAGCAAAATCCGGGTACAGCATAAGAATATCTTCCAATATTCCTAAGTGTATGAAGTAATTACAGAGTTCAAAGTACCTTATACCATTTGGTCTGAAGTCACTTATAACAGGGCAATCACAGATATAGTGTTGGTGAGTATGTCCCAGCTCTTGTTCACATAGTTTACAATTGGAATATTCACCATTGGGGGCTATTCATTACCTGCAGCCACCTGCGATACATATCGATATCCTAGCCTAATTCTGGCAATTACAATGTCACACTGTCATTGTGACACTAGTGGAAGTTTTATGCTGTCCGTTCATATAATTCTCGATTCTAAACATGTTTACTTAGTTTAGTTCATTAATTATGCACCCCATATATCATCTTGTGGGCGGTAGTGGAAAAGGTTACAGAGGCACATAAACATGTCATAGCTCTTTATACTCTTGCTTTCTGGCTTTTGTGTGTCAGTGACTGCTCTTCTGTCTTCCCTAATTTCCTAAAATATTGCGGCTTTGACAGAAGAGATTGGAATGCCCATATCCCACTCAACTTCAGGCTTATCACATTCAGTTTGAGCTGCCTTGTTTGTGTCATCATGCTGGACAACACCTATATGAGAAGGTATCCATACAAATGAGACTTTGAAACTCCTACTGTTTGCAATAATAATGTTGTTTATAATGGAAGTTACAACTACAACCTTTTGAAGATCAATGCTAATTTTATCTAGGTAATGTAATAAACGAAAGTTTTCTATGTCAACAGAAAGGCAGAAATATAAGCTACACTTTAAATACTTGTCATAAATATAACTGAAGTGAAAGCGAAGATATATGCATTTGATACTGTACAGTTTCTTGCATGATGGCTTGCTCTAAGAGTGTGAAGCCCTTCACACCAGCCTATAAATTGTGTAATTTATTTCCATATATGCTAATTAACCTTAAAATCTATATGTCAGAAGGAAGGAAGATATGTAGACGTTAATGTGACAACATTTCAAGAAATATCTCTCTCTTTAAAGTTAAATAATACAATCCTATCGCCGGTGTCCGGACACATGAAAGCTACTTAGGTATCAGTGGCCAGCCAGGTGGAGATCACAGGCTGTACAATACTGATAAATTATGTAATTCACAGAGATACGTTGATAAATATTAATGTTTTATATTTTATTAAAAATACAGATATATACTTTGTTTCATACGTTAAATGTAACAATATTTCAGTATATATTATATAAGCATAGTATATATAATTCAGTATATACAATATATAATAAGAGTGTCAGACCACGGAGGAAGAATTGAAACAGGAATTTCCTTTAGTACTTTCTTATATTAATACATCTTCAGAGCTAACCATTCCTTCTGAAGATGTATTAATATACGAAAGTACTTAGAGCATTCTATTGTGGTTTTAATATTGAACAATTATACATATACGAAACAGACAAATCTGGTGTCCGAAATAGTAAAAATATTAGTGTGCGATGTGATCAATGTAAGGGGGATATTGGGTGTGCCTCGTATCCCCTACAACAACAAGAAGGTCGAGAGCGATGAGGACGACACCTACTAGCTGCAGGATGTCGTCGAATCTAAATCAACAATATACTACCGCCGCTACTTTCTCGGAAACGTAAGTACCTGCCGCTTTACTTCTCTCACCCTGCCAAGCCTGGCCTGGCCTGACCTGGCCTGGCCTGACCTGGCCTGGCCTGACCTGGCCTAGCCAGACCTGACCAGACCTGACCTGGCCTAGCCTAGCCTTACCTAGCCTAGTCTGACCTGGCCTAGTCTGACCTGACCTGGCCTAGCCTTACCCAACACTAATCACTACACGTGACAGCCCAAACGAATCGCAAATAAGTACACGTAACAAGTCATATGCCCGGACACTCTTTCACCTTGGGGATTGAGTGGTAACTATTGTATAGAAGAGCCGGCTCCCTGAGAGTGGTAAGAGGGCGTGATAAGAGGCTAACGTGTGGTCTTGAAGGAAGTCGATAAAGCAGACAATTTTCAAAAGGAAGGGCAGCATAACGAGCAGACAGGAATGGACAGACAGTCGGTTATCCCATAATGTGTAATACGCCCCGCAAAGCATGGGTGGAGTGGGGGGGGGGTTGTAGCAGGGCACAGTATGGTGATGGTGCGGGTGAAGTACACACCCACTGAATTCCTGCCATCAATAATTGTTTTCATAACCATTAGAACAATGGCATCCCTCCAGCCACCATCCTTCCACTGACCCCCTCCTCTGGTCCTCCACCTCAGACAATAACCCCCCACACCCCCTCTCCCTTCCAGACATCAGCATGTCAAAATCAGTACCATAATGTGTTTAAACTATTTAAACTAAGTCATTGTGTATCTCAAGGTATCTTAATTCATTTGAAAGTGTACATGTGCATTCGTTCATATACTCGCCTAATTGTGCTTGCTGGGGTTGAGCTCTGGCTCTTTAGTTCCACCTCTCAACCGTCAATCAACAGGTGTACAGGTTTCTGAGCCTATTGGGCTCTATCATATCTACACTTGAACCTGTGTATGGAGTCAGCCTCCACCACATCACTTACTAATGCATTCCATTAGATATAATCATATATGATTACACATAATCATAATCATTCTATACACATAATCATATATGTGTACGTCAACGTATACATACATGCGTATATATACCTCATATTAAAATACTGATAAACGAATGACCATGAACAAATTAATTTATAATTGTAGCATTATATATAATTTTAATAGACTAATTACGTGTTTATACATTTGAATGGTCCAGACAGGTGGCCAGCCTTGGACATATACACTTCTGGTAGGCACAATGACCTCATGTTAGACCCTTGATAGATTATGTGAGAGAGAGAGAGAGCTGGGGCAGGGAGGTGCGTGCCCCAGGGAGATAATCCATGCCCATGCCCCGCCTCGAGGTCAGTTCTCGAGTCACACCAAGAATAACAATCGAGCAAGTTGTCCTGACCAGGATGTGGCATATTAGGGAGGGTTGAGGAATAGGAAGCCTGCCTGATAGGGCTCTTGGCAAGCAGCTCTCCCTCAGTCTACCTATCTATATGGAAGAAATGTATCTAGGCCCTCCTCCCCCCTGCCTATTCTCTCTCCCCCACCTTTCTTACTTCATTTCCTCCCTCCTTCCCTCCCCCTCACTGGTGAGAGAGTAGGAGTGTGAGAGTAGTTAGAGAACTCGTAGTTCTCACGCTCGTGAAATTGTCTGCGACCCTGGAGGAGTAGAGCGGAGGGGGGGGGGTGAAAGTAGGTGACGATGGAGGAGTAGAGGGGAGCATTATATGCAGTGAACGTAGGTGTCTATGGAAGAGTACATCATAGAGGAGGGTGAAAGGAAGGTGACGATGGAGGAGGAGAAGGGAGGGGGTGTGAAGGTAGGTGATGATGGAGGAGTAGAGGGGAGGAGGGGGGCAAAGGTAGGTGTCTATGGAAGAGTACATCATAGAGGGGGGTGAAGGTAGGTGGCCATGGAGTAGAGCAAAAGGGGTGGGGGTTGAAAGTAATCCTGAGTTTAATTTTTTAGTTATATATAGTGACACCTCGGCTTACGAATGAATATTTATGAACTTTTCGGGTTACGAGCCTAATTTCTTCGAAAAATTTGAATCGGGTTACAAACTTTGCCTCGGGAAATGAGTTTGTTGATATGCGTATGGGCTGACCTAGCGCGTGGTGGCATGGTGATCGCGCCTCAGTTTACCAGTGTCTCCTGCCTAGTAAGTATCGCGCCTGAATTCTTTGTAAAGCATTACATTTGTTTTGGGATTTTTGGCTATTTGAACATAAATTTTGTTATGATATATCTTGCCATGAGTCCCAAGAAAGCCAATGGTAAGGTTCAAGCCAAGAAAACACATGTGAGAATGACCATAGAGGAAAAACAAGAGAGCATTCATAAACATCAAAATGGTGCACAGGTTGTTGAACTAGCTAGGCGGTACAACAAATCTATGTCAACAATATGCACTGTACTTGCTAAGAAAAAGGACATTATGAACATTAAAGTGGCAAAAGGCATATCAACAATCCCGAAACAAAGAACACAAACACTTGAGGATGTTAAAAAGTTTTCATTAATTTGGATACACAACAAGGAGTTAGCAGGTGATAGCATTTCAGAGGCGATCATTTGTGAGAAACCAAGGCATTTGCATGAAGACCTTTTAAAGAAAACCCCTGGAATGAGGGGGGGGGGGGGAAGATGAATCAAGTTTGAAAATGTGAAAAGTTTGTGTGACAATAGAGCCTCGTGGAAAACTTTTGCTGTGGTCATTACCTGGTGGAATGCACCCAGGATGGAGTATTAGGGCTATACATCTTTTAAATCATAAAAGTAATAAACATTTCCCATCAACCTTACAAACAATATTAACCGATTTTCATGTATTTCCCCCATGTGCATTTTAACAAAGTTGCTAAATTGCCTTTATCATTCTGTAAAATTTCAATTACAGTACTGTATGTATAATTTTGTTAGTATAAATGGACTGAATATTCTGAAATTGCTATTAATTTTACAATTTCAAATTCAAAGGTGGTCTGGACACCCAATTTGGTCAGACGGGTGAAGAGAGCATTTAGGATAGTTCGAAGAGATGAAGATGGTCGCAATTGTGTTCGAAGAGGCAAACGCCCCCCCTTTGCTCCTGACATTATGTTCAACCATTGCCCTCTGCACACCTAACACAAGGTAGGTTGAAAACTCCTCCTTCATGTCATTGGTACATTAGCCAGAAACTCAGGGCTCATGTAGGAATATCCCTAAAAAAAAAAAAAGTGGCCCCAACAATGCATCCTCCAAGTCTGGAGGATGAGCAGGAGCATTGTCGAGAAGCAGGACCTTGAGTGTCAAACTTTTCTCTTGCAGATATTTTTTGATGGCAGGGCAAACCACTCCACATCACAGTTTTTCTGCACGTTATATATTTTTTAAAACTCTTGGATTTTCGGAATGATACACGAGCAAGGGTTTAATTTTCAAATCGCCACACAGCACAAGAGTTAGCCTATCCTGACACAAGTTAGCCCAAGTTAGCTTGTGTCCGGGCAGTGACGTCTCCTCTTGGGTAATGTATGTCCTCTTCGGCAATTTTTTCCAGAATAGCTATGTCTCCTCATAATTAAACACTTGTTGTGGAATGTATCCATCAATACAGCACAGTGTATCTACAAAATTTTAATTTTTTACTTATATATAGTGTCACCTCGGCTTACGAATGAATATTTATGAACTTTTCGGGTTACGAGCCTAATTTCTTTGAAAAATTTGAATCGGGTTACAAACTTTGCCTCAGGAAATGAGTTTGTTGATATGCGTATGGGCTGACCTAGTGCGTGGTGGCATGGTGATCGCACCTCAGTTTACCAGTGTCTCCTGCCTAGTAACTATCGCGCCTGAATTCTTTATAAAGCATTACATTTGTTTTGGGATTTTTGGCTATTTGAACATAAAATTTGTTATTATATATCTTGCCATGAGTCCCAAGAAAGCCAATGGTAAGGTTCAAGCCAAGAAAACACATGTGAGAATGACCATAGAGGAAAAACAAGAGAGCATTCATAAACGTCAAAACGGTGCACAGGTTGTTGAACTAGCTAGGCAGTACAACAAATCTATGTCAACAATATGCACTGTACTTGCTAAGAAAAAGGACATTATGAACATTAAAGTGGCAAAAGGCATATCAACAATCCCGAAACAAAGAACACAAACACTTGAGGATGTTAAAAAGTTTTCATTAATTTGGATACACAACAAGGAGTTAGCAGGTGATAGCATTTCAGAGGCCATCATTTGTGAGAAACCAAGGCATTTGCATGAAGACCTTTTAAAGAAAACCCCTGGAATGAGGGGGGGGGGGGGGAAAGATGAATCAAGTTTGAAAATGTGAAAAGTTTGTGTGACAATAGAGCCTCGTGGAAAACTTTTGCTGTGGTCATTACCTGGTGGAATGCACCCAGGATGGAGTATTAGGGCTATACATCTTTTAAATCATAAAAGTAATAAACATTTCCCATCAACCTTACAAACAATATTAACCGATTTTCATGTATTTCCCCCATGTGTATTTTAACAAAGTTGCTAAATTGCCTTTATCATTCTGTAAAATTTCAATTACAGTACTGTATGTATAATTTTGTTAGTATAAATGGACTGAATATTCTGAAATTGCTATTAATTTTACAATTTCAGATTCAAAGGTGGTCTGGACACCCAATTTGGTCAGACAGGTGAAGAGAGCATTTAGGATAGTTCGAAGAGATGAAGATGGTCGCAATTGTGTTCGAAGAGGCAAACGCCCCCCTTTGCTCCTGACATTATGTTCAACCATTGCCCTCTGCACACCTAACACAAGGTAGGTTGAAAACTCCTCCTTCATGTCATTGGTACATTAGCCAGAAACTCAGGGCTCATGTAGGAATATCCCTAAAAAAAAAAAAGTGGCCCCAACAATGCATCCTCCAAGTCTGGAGGATGAGCAGGAGCATTGTCGAGAAGCAGGACCTTGAGTGTCAAACTTTTCTCTTGCAGATATTTTTTGATGGCAGGGCAAACCACTCCACATCACAGTTTTTCTGCACGTTATATATTTTTTAAAACTCTTGGATTTTCGGAATGATACACGAGCAAGGGTTTAATTTTCAAATCGCCACACAGCACAAGAGTTAGCCTATCCTGACACAAGTTAGCCCAAGTTAGCTTGTGTCCGGGCAGTGACGTCTCCTCTTGGGTAATGTATGTCCTCTTCGGCAATTTTTTCCAGAATAGCTATGTCTCCTCATAATTAAACACTTGTTGTGGAATGTATCCATCAATACAGCACAGTGTATCTACAAAATTTTAATTTTTTACTTATATATAGTGTCACCTCGGCTTACGAATGAATATTTATGAACTTTTCGGGTTACGAGCCTAATTTCTTTGAAAAATTTGAATCGGGTTACAAACTTTGCCTCAGGAAATGAGTTTGTTGATATGCGTATGGGCTGACCTAGCGCGTGGTGGCATGGTGATCGCACCTCAGTTTACCAGTGTCTCCTGCCTAGTAACTATCGCGCCTGAATTCTTTATAAAGCATTACATTTGTTTTGGGATTTTTGGCTATTTGAACATTAAATTTGTTATTATATATCTTGCCATGAGTCCCAAGAAAGCCAATGGTAAGGTTCAAGCCAAGAAAACACATGTGAGAATGACCATAGAGGAAAAACAAGAGAGCATTCATAAACGTCAAAACGGTGCACAGGTTGTTGAACTAGCTAGGCAGTACAACAAATCTATGTCAACAATATGCACTATACTTGCTAAGAAAAAGGACATTATGAGCGTTAAAGTGGCAAAAGGCATATCAACAATCCCGAAACAAAGAACACAAACACTTGAGGATGTTGAAAAGTTTTTATTAATTTGGATACACAACAAAGAGTTAGCAGGTGATAGCATTTCAGAGGCCATCATTTGTGAGAAACCAAGGCATTTGCATGAAGACCTTTTAAAGAAAACCCCTGGAACGAGGGGGAAAAAGATGAATCAAGTTTGAAAATGTGAAAAGTTTGTGTGACAATAGAGCCTCGTGGAAAACTTTTGCTTGGTCATTACCTGGTGGAATGCACCCAGGATGGAGTATCAGGGCTATACATCTTTTAAATCATAAAAGTAATAAACATTTCCCATCAACCTTACAAACCATATTAACCTATTTTCATGTATTTCCCCCATGTGCATTTTAACAAAGTTACTAAATTGCCTTTATCATTCTGTAAAATTTCAATTACAGTATACTGTATATAATTTTGTTAGTATAAATGGACTGAATATTCTGAAATCACTATTAATTTTACAATTTCAGATTCAAAGGTGGTCTGGACACCCAATTTGGTCAGACAGGTGAAGAGAGCATTTAGGATAGTTCGAAGAGATGAAGATGGTCACAATTGTGTTTGAAGAGGCAAACGCCCCCCTTTGCTCCTGACATTATGTTCAGCCTATTGACCCCTGCACACCTAACACAAGGTAGGTTGAAAACTCCTCCTTCATGTCATTGGTTCATTAGCCAGAAACTTAGGGCCCATGCAGGAATATCCCTAAAAAAAAAAAAAAGTGGCCCCAACAATGCATCCTCCAAGTCTGGAGGATGAGCAGGAGCATTGTCGAGAAGCAGGCCCTTTAGTGTCAAACTTTTCTCTTGCAGATATTTTTTGATGGCAGGGCAAACCACTCTTCATCACAGTTTTTCTGCACGTTATATATTTTTTAAAACTCTTGGATTTTCGGAATGATACACAAGCAAGGGTTTAATTTTCTAATCGCCACACAGCACAAGAGTTAGCCTATCCTGACACAAGTTAGCCCAAGTTAGCTTGTGTCCGGGCAGTGACGTCTCCTCTTGGGTAATGTATGTCCTCTTCTGCAATTTTTTCCAGAATAGCCATGTCTCCTCACAATTAAACACTTGTTGTGGAATATATCCATCAATACAGTATCTACAAAATCTTTAAAATCACAAACAAATCTTTCAGCCCCTACTTTGTCTGAGCTGGCACCCTCACCATGCCTCACAACACTATGAATACCACGTCTTTTTTCAAAATTTCTCAAACCATCCCCTACTCACCTTAAACTCTTTCGTATCTGCAAAACTCGTTCTAGGGGTTTTCTTTATAAGATCTTGCATGAAGATTTCATTGTTGACCAAACCACACTGGAAATTGAATAGACGACGACATTTCGATCCGTCCTGGACCATTATAAAGTCGATTGTGATGAGATGAGGGAAGCAAGAGCATTAAGTAGGCAAGAGAGAGAGGTGAGGAGATGGCACGTATGTACGTATGTACATGAATAAAACATGTACATACTTATACATAACGTGTGTAAATAGTGTAATAAACACAATAACAGTATTTTGGGAGGAGGAATGTTGGCGAGTAATGTGTTGGAGGAGGGAGGGAGGACTGGCAGGGTGTGGCAGCTCACTCATGTTTTTTGGGCTCACCATACCAACATAGTGGATCGTTATGGTGAATACATACGTAGATGGGTATATACAATGTGTGTGTGTATATAGTGTAATAACGGCAAAAACACTGTTTGATTGTAGAATATGTCGCATATATGAGGCCCATAATTTTGAGCATAGCGATGTTCTATACTTTGAATTATATAAATTCCACAAATTACACACTTTTAAATAATATTACAGCAAAAAAAAAGAAGAAATGAATGAGAAACTTCAAAATAATTGCGCAACATTTTATTCGCAGCAACTGCCGTCGCACGGGGTGGCGGGGCCGACAGACCCCCATCGCTCCAACGCTCAGCGCCCATAATTTGCTCAACTTCCCAGCTCCATCGCAGCTAAAGTAAGTCACATACAATATTTTTTGTTTAGTTTCCCCGTGATCAGACTCTGCATTTTAACAATATAAGAAGAGAAAAAAATTGTTTGGAAAGAATTTATTTCTTGTGCACCAGGGTGTTATTTGGAGACAGAGCAGTTCAGTGGTTAACTACTAAATTTTTTTTTCTCCCACACACGCACCCCCCCTAGGAAGCAGCCTGTAACAGCTAACTCCCAGATACCTATTTACTGTTAGGTAACAGGGGTCATCCCCTTTTGTACAAAGAATCTGCTAAAGCTTTTAGGGCTAATCTTTGACACTCATTTGTCTTTGTCGCCCCATATTTTTTACGTCCGAGTTGAATGCTCTAAGGCCCTTAACTAACTATAGGTCATGTCCCATACTTCTTGGGGAGCTAATCGACACTGCTCCTCTCTTTACATTCCTCTCTCGTTCTGTCTAAACTCGATTATGGCCCTGTTTACTCGTCTGCTTCTCCTTCTACCCTTCACCATCTGGACACACTGCATCATACTGGGTTACGGCTCAGCTCTGGTACCTTTCCTTCGACACCTACCCTAAGCCTGTATGTTGAAACTGGCGTCCTGTTTCTACAGGATCGCCATGATCGCTACTGTCTTCTCCACCTTGCACGGTCCTTACAGCATCCTCACTCTTGCTTATGTCATGCCTTGACCTTTACCCATCCTGTGGTTCCTGTTCCCCTTCACCACCTATCTCTTTCTGTACGGTTGTCTCTCTTACAAAATGCTCTTTCAGTTTGTGTTACCAATATTTCCCCTCGTGTCATTCCGTCTTTGCCCCTATGGAGGGGTCCCCGTTCCTAAATTCTGTAAGCCTTGACCCACATGACTAAAACTTTTACCCCTCCTACAGTTCTAAATCACCTTTTCCTTGAACACTTTTCTTCACACTTCCACTCTATTTCCGTCTTCACCAATGGGTCTTAAGTCTGCAGACGGTGTAGGCTACTCTGTTGTTTTTCCTGACTGCACCTTTGTGTCTCCTGCCTCTGGAGACTAGCATCTTCATGGCAGAACTTTATGCTATTCTCTATGCTCTTCATCAACTCTTTTCTCGCTGTCAATCCTCCTCTGTGTTTGTAGTTGACACTTGCAGTGCCCTCATGGCTCTAGAATCCTTTAATCCAGTCCATCCTTTGGTAGTTGAAATTCAACATTGGCTATTTCTTATCTCCAGTAGATTTAAGACAGTGGAATTTCGCTGGATTCCCACCCATATTGGTGTGTTCTTAAATGAGCGTGCGGACACTGCCGCTAAGGAAGCTATCCGCACCTGTCCCATCCCCCGTAAAGGTATTCCTTATTATGACTTTTACCCAGTTATTCATTTCCCCATTCTTGCCCGTTGTCAGGGTTGTTGGTCTTCTGTTACTGGTAACAAATTGCGTGCTCTTAAGAGTAGTGTGTTCCCGTGGCCTTCCTCCTACCACCGTAACCGGTGGTGGGAAACGGCTCTGGCGAGGTTGTATATTGGTCATACACGTTTAACTCACGGGCACTTAATGGAGCGCTGCCCTGCTTCTTATTGTCCAAACCGTTGTCTCTACATGTCCTGACTTCCAGGACTTACGTGTCTTGCTTCCCGACCATCCCTCACTGTCAATTGTCCCTCGATAAAATTCTTGGTAAATTCAATACCTTTGATATTGTTCGCCGTATGCGTTTTTGTTCTTGTATTGGCGACGTTAGTGATATTTAGCGCACTATGATTATCCCACACATTTGATGGTTTGATAATTACTGTACTGTACAGTACTTTGGTTTGGAATGTATCAAATAAAGTTGTTTCATGTATTCAAATGTGTGAGAAAATCCACTGGGGCTGTGAGATGAAGCGAACCTGTAACAAAGGCATTGCCAGTTGCATACTCTACCACCACTGATGGTAAAAGTCTTACAACTGGATATCTTGTGTGACGGGTTATGGTATCACAGCTATACTGAACCAAGATGGTATGGCTCTCCCTCACATAAATGAAAGACATGCTGCTATTGGCCTTGCAGTGTGTAAGTTGCAGGTGGAAACAAATGAAAATTATCAAATAAATAATTAAACAATTTACTGAAATAGTAATGAACAAAAATAACACATGACAATACTTGACTATCATGTAATGCAAAGGTGAACAAGTTAGTATGACCTTAAATGCAAAAAATAAACTATAAGCAATGAATAAAAGTATGAAGATATACTGTACTGGTGTTCTGAAGACAGCTACCATACCACCATGGCATCAGTCACATGACGTTGGCTGGAAGTGGACGACGGGTTAGAGACACCAAGGTGATCCTAGAGCACTAAGGGAGAGATTGCCTCTCCAGGGAGGCAGCGCTCTTTATATAGTCCGGCGGTGATGACTCATCCAGTGTCAACACGAGGTAAACTAGCAAACTGCTCGTTGTGGCTGGCGGTGCCTTTGTGTTGAGCTGTACCACTGTCAGTTGAAGGCGGCTAACTGCTTGTTTGTGGGGACAAACTGCCAGTTAGCAGTGGCGCCCGGCTTGCCTCTGAGTCGTACCAGGCCGTGCCAGGCCCTGGGGGGTATGGAGAGGTGGCAGGACTGATGACTCTTCTGGGCTGGTGTAGATGTATACTTCCAGTGCAGAGGCATTGAAGGTGAAGGGAAAAGGCAGTTCCACTGCTATGCAGGGGATTCACGTGACACTTGTGAAGCCACAGAAAGTCTGGAGGCCCTACTGAAGCCAGTCCAAGTATTAAATAAAACCCCTGAAGTACGCCAGTGAAGGGTAAAGTGAAGGGTGAAGCAAGACCGTATACCCCAACTTCAGGCACACACAGAAAATCACGTTTTGGTCCCGCCTCTCAACTGTGTATTTGAAGTTGGGGCGTATCGTGTTGAACTGCTTCAGCCTTCACCTGAGTGCTTGTAGGTCTTACGTAAGACGTTGACTCAAGGAGGGGCCTCAAAACTTACTGTGATTTATGGGGAAATCCGGTTGTAAGACTTTTACAAAGTCAGTAATATACTGTGGTAGAGTATGCAGCTGCCAGTGCCTTGGGCAAGGGTTTACGTCGCCTCACAGCTCCAGTGGATTTTCTGCTTGGTGTATATCAGGTTGTGATTTTGTGTGTGTACCGTATTGTTATGATCGCCGTCTGATAAGTCCTTTCTGGCCTCAAGAGTCATTTTTACCCACCTAGAAAGATTGCAGATGGCCAAAGCAGTTATTTAAGTTAAGAAGGGACAAGTCTTAAACAGAATTTTGCATAATATTTGACTGTAAAGGGGTAAATTGAGGTAGATTGAAAAACAAAATGGTGAACCGGGCAGGCGGTACTCACAATTAGGCGAGTACACTCGGGAACTTTTAAAGTGCAACCAAACATGCTTTAGGCTCTCACAACAAGAGGTGAGTGGTGGTGGCTCAGGTGCTCAGCCAATCAGAGCACCTAAGGAGGGAGGGCAGGAGTGAGAGGGGGGTGGTATGTGGAAGTTTGGTGACAGTTGTGTGTAGTTTATTCATCTTCATTGTAAGTTTCATGGCTTGGTGTGCATTTCCCTAGTAAATTTAATTAGGGAAAAATTCAGGTGTTTAATTTTTTAAATCAACTTTTTAAATGTTGAGTTGTTAAAGCCTCAAAGTGCATGGAGTTTGGGAGTATGGCATCCTCATGCTGTTGCGTGCTCGCGTGAGGTAGCAAAGGTGATGTAAAGTTGTGGGGTGTACATGCTTGGTACGTCCTCTCTCGGGATGGCTGGTGTTAGACCTGTGTGTTTGTCGGTTGTTGAAAAGCCGTCATCCTTTGCTGTTGTGGTATTGATTTTACATTGTTCATCTTGTAATTAATACTGTAGTGCGATATCTAGGGCTACCATTTGTAGGTTTAAAATGTCTAATACAAACAGTTGTCCAATGAGTTTTAATAGGAAATATCATCCACCAAGCACCATTGTACAATTATATTAATTGATAGTATATGGATTGTGCAGAACTGCTTAGAATGATCTTTAACACTTGGCTATATTGGTCATGTCAAATACCTGCACGGTGAATGCTCAAAGACCCTTTCTTTATTCAGTGTTGTCACATACCTCATGGGGGTATGGATAGGCAAACACTCATTCGGTTAAACTTGCCTTGTAATACTTTCAGAGCTCAGTAATTTGGAATCTGGTTAGCACTTTCCAAATAAATTGACCTTTAAAGTGAATTCCTATTTAGGTTTAAAACATTATACCGAATGAGAAACTCTGATTATATAGCCGAACACCAGAAATGTTGTTATTCAATTTGGTTGCCTAAAGCACATTCAAGGACTACACATTACATGGCATTCCAGGATTCCTCTATACCTTGCCTTATGCTGTAAACATTGCCACAAGCCTGTGTTTTATTGATTTAAATGGCCACAGGGAGGCATACAACACTGCAGATTATGTCATTAGTTATCCACTGTGCTGACAAGTGGGCTGACTGATGTTCGTTGACACCTGTATCGTGCTTCAATTTAATCGGCAGGAGATCACCCTCTCACTAGACTCGTCTGTAGGAAGTACAGTATAGTATGTCAAATTACCTTGGATCATAAATAGCATAAGACTTGGGGGTAGGAGAGGGTTGCAGTGTTTGTCATGGCTCTCAGTTGTTCCTGGTATTAGGCAATTTAGTTCTGGAATCATTTTTGTTGGCCAATGTTAAACTTTTTCGAAAGTAGATGTTTTTCTGAAAGGGAAGGGGGGGGGGACCTCTATGCTTGGATACAGTTATCTAAGTGAATACTTACATTTATACAGTAGAATAACTACCTTCTTTTCCTTAGTCAAAAAGGTTGCTTGTTTATTTCTAGGGACTTGTATTTTCTTTTATTTTTAACTGCAGCAACTTTCAGTGAATGATAGATTCTTACTGAAAGGACCTTTACTTCATTGTTGTTGCTTTATGGTCATCTCATTGTGTACAGGGATTCCGCGAAGCTTTTGGGGTTAGTCTTTGACACTCGTTTG
This sequence comes from Procambarus clarkii, assembly GCF_040958095.1. Lineage (NCBI taxonomy): Eukaryota > Metazoa > Arthropoda > Malacostraca > Decapoda > Cambaridae > Procambarus > Procambarus clarkii. Next base: position 21,085,734 of record NC_091227.1, on the reverse strand, counting down.
TCTTGGTCAGCCCATATCTCTTGCCTCCGAGTTGAATGCTCTAAGGCCCTTAACCTCCTTAAGGTTTTGTCCCATACTTCTTGGGGAGCGGATAGGCGCACGCTCCTCTATTTGCACTCCTCTCTCGTCCTGTCTAAACTCAATTATGGTTGCCCTGCATACTCTTCTGCTTCTACTCTTCGCCATCTTGATGCTTTGCACCATACTGGGTTGCGTCTCGGCTCTGGTGGCTTTCGTTCGACTCCCGCCCTTAGTTTGTATGTTGACACTGGCTTTCTCTCTCTTCAGGACTGCCGTGATCGCTACTGTCTTCGCTGTCTTGCGCGGTCCTTCCAACATCCTTCCTCTCGCCTCTGTCGTGCATTGACTTTTCCTCCTCCTGTGGTTCCTGTTCCTCTTCATTGTCTCCCACTTTCTGTCCAGTTATCTCGCTTACAGGATTCTCTTTCTGTTCATATTTCTAATGTTTCTCCTCGTATTGTTCCTTCATTACCTCCGTGGAGAGTCCCCCTTCCCAAGTTTTGTACGTCCTTGACTTGTATTACTAAAGCCTTTACCCCTCCTACAATTCTGAAAAGCCTCTTCCTTGAGCACTTTTCTTCGCACTCCCACTCTATTTCCATCTTCCCTGATGGGTCTAAGTCTGCGGATGGTGTGGGCTACTCTGTTGTTTTTCCTGACCGTACTTACATGTGTCGCCTCCCTTCGGAGGCTAGCGTCTTTACGGCAAAACTTTATGCTATTCTCTATGCTCTTCGTCTCTTGCTTTCTCATTCCTCCTTTGTGGTTGTAGTTGATTCTCGTAGTGCCCTCATGGCTCTAGGGTCCTTTAATCCTGTCCATCCGGTGGTCATTGAGATTCAACATTGGCTGTTTCTTATTTCTAGTAAATTTAAATCAGTAGAGTTTTGCTGGGTTCCCAGCCATATTGGTGTTTCAATGAGCGTGCGGATGCTGCCGCTAAGGAAGCTATCCGTTCTTGTCCCATCTCCCGTAAAGGTATTCCTTATTCCGACTTTTATCCTGTTATTCATTCTTCCCCGTTGGCAGGGTTGTTGGTCCTCTGTGGTTGGTAACAAGCTGCGTACTCTCAAACTTAGTGTGTCCCCGTGGCCTTCCTCCTACCACCGTAACTGGCGGTGGAACACTGCTTTGGCACGGCTGTGGGTTGGTCATACCCGCTTAACCCACGGTCACTTAATGGAGCGCCGCCCTGCTCCTTATTGTCCGAATTGCGTTGTCCCTCTTACAGTTATGCATATCCTTGTTGAATGTCCTGACTTCCAGGACGAGCGTGTGTCTTGCTTTCCGACCGTCCCTCGCAGTCACTTGTCCCTCGATAGAATTCTAGGTGAATCGGATACTTTTGATATCGTTCGCCTTATGCGTTTGTTCTTGTATTGCCATTCTTGGTGATATTTAGCGCCCTCTGATTATTTCGCACTTTGGTGCCTTCTTTTGGTAATTACCTTACCTTCATTGTTGTTTCATTTTAATGTGGTAGTTGTGATATGGATTGTTCTGGCTCACGTGCAAGGTCTTGGATATTTTTTTGTTTTATATTAAGAAATTGCCAGTCTTGTTACTATTTGTAGAGTTAGAGATCTGCATTAAGGCCTCAATATTATATTCTGTATTTTTTTTTATAACATAGCAATTTTTGTGGTTGGTAATATTTAGATTAATGTCAGTGATGTATATGACAAGGGTTAAGACCCCTTGTGGTATGACATTTTTTCCCCAGTCATTTCTTTAACAAATGAAAGGGTCCTCGTAACCATTCTTTTCTCCTTTCTACCATGTACCTGTTTGTTGCTTCTTGGTCTTTCATTTGGTACTTTGGCTATTAAAACAATGGCCTTTGGTAATGTTGCAATTACCATTTGTAAAAAAAATGAGCAGGTTCATTAGGCAGGGTTTGTTTATAGCAAACAAAGTTGAAAAAAAAAAATTCCATTCCTTCAGGACCTTGCAGATGTTAGGTCAAACTAATTGACAGTAATCTGTTTTGCCCTTTCAAACAATGATGGTTTTAATCTAGGTAAAATATTTCAGAATATCTGAAGTTTGGCAGACAAATCTTTTAAGAGCTTTGATTAAATTTAAGTTAAAGACTGTGAAAACCATGTTGTATTGATGCTTCAGTGTCACTTTTCTAATGTTTTGTAAATTTAACAATGATCTTTAGTTAATTTAATTATAATTTGTACAAAGCTTAGGTGTTGCATAGCTTTAAATTTACTTTCAAATATGAAAACTAAAATATTGACTAAAGTTTCTAACACTAATATTTCAGACTAATTTTCAATATTTAGTTTATGTAAATTGAATAGGTAGTCCACTTTTACATCTTTTCAATGCATTTTGCATGCACCTATGTAACAAGTTACAAATAGGTGTAAATTTTACCAAGTATTTATTTTCAAAGTATAAAAATTTCAGATGTTTAAACATTGCATCAATAGTAGTAAAACAATAATTTCCAGCATAATTTTAGGATAATGTATATAAAGTAGTTTCATTAAAATTGTTTTATTTAACAAGTTTTACATATAGTATTTATAATACATCTAATATTTATTACTGTTTCAGGGTGTGGGACAGATGCTCCTAGATGAACAGAAGATCCAAAAGGCCAAGACAACTCCAGAGACAATCACCTGTAAAAGAAAAATAAACATTAAACAGGGACACTACTTTTATTATCACCAATGCCTAATAATAAGCAAAAAAATCCTAACATCCTATCTTTTAAGATAGGCTCAGCAAGGCCTATCCCTTCCTCTGGTTGTAGTGCAGAGCTTGTTCCCTGAATGGGTGCATTACATCCACCACTTTAGTGCCATCAACACATTGTACATATGCCTTACTGAAAGCACTGTACAATGCATGCCAGGCACTAAAGTTTTAGATGCATCCACCCATTCAGCAAACAAGCCCTGTGAGAATTAACAATGTTACCATTGTTAAGGGTCCCTAAACCTATGCAAATCTAGTCCATCTATTAGATGGGTAGTAGAGCAAAGCTCTGAAAAAGCCAAGCCAGGGAAATCTGCAGGACTGCCTGGTCCCCTTTTATGAAATGGGGTAGGATCAGTACAAACTGCATCATCCCCTGTGGGTTGTAACAGTAGGACATGGTTACACACCTATAAATGGACTAGATAAGAGAATTAAGATTAGGTCAGTGATATAGCTAAAACATCAAATTCAAACTCACCCACTTTTGCAGAGTAAAGGAGCCTCATTTCAAGCCAGTCCATGCATCATAATCACTTTCACCTGAAAAATATTTCACAAAATTATTTTCAGATTTAAAGCCAATCTTGCTGTACTTTACAAATTCAGATGGAAAATATTTCTTTAAGGAATTTACCTATCCTACATATTCTAGTAGCAGTAGTAAAGCTCTAATTTAGCAATATATATGGCATCAATTTGCCAAGTTTCAGTAAACATCATTTGAGAAACTATCCACAACTGCACTTCAATGGCAATTTACATTTATCTTTAGCCATTGCTATATTGTTTAAGTTATTACTATTTTTTTTACTTTTATGCAAATCTATTCAGATTAAGCAATTAACTACAACTGACAGAGGGACTTCTGGACTTTCCAAACCACATTCTGGGAAAACTATACAAATTTAAAACCAAGCTAAAGTAAACATTGAATATGTTTTTTTACTTTCAAGGGAAAAATACCATCACATAGAACAAAACTTTTCCTGCCATTAACTTTATTTGACTCATGATTACCCTTAACAGTGTTATACATTTATAGATTAAAGCTATTTAACAAACATTTAATGTTAACTAAACAAGATTTATATTTCATTAAAATTATTAATAAAACACCCTCAACTATGCTGTTTAAGATCTAATGCCCCACAATACAATTTTCACAATTTCAACATACCATTCTATTCAATACATTCCTGAAAGGACTAAACTTGCAGATATGGTACCCACTAGCCTAAGCCTAGACTTCCATACCCTAATATTTAATAGGTTTTTAGCAATTAACTTCTACCCTCTAATTCCAATGTACACAACACTACTTACTGTAGATCTGCAAGTATTTTCCTGCAGCTCTTTGTTGCCAGGACCTTCCACAACCTGTCATGTGAACAGTAAATATTACTAAAAAGTTTATTTGCATAGCAATATTATTTTGTTCATACCTGTACCACCAGTTTAACAGTTGCCATTTTAAATGGCACACCAAGTATCTTTTTGTCCCATCTTTAATTACAAACAAACCTATAGTCATTTCAAGTCAACATCCTATACAAATTTTATTTTCCAACAACTTTAGTCATGAACATTTTTCTGGAACATTGCAAACAAACTTTAATTTAACAACCATGTATAACATTTGAATAAAAGCAATACAAAATATATATACAAATTATTATTCTTTTGCAACCACTGCTTACTACTAGGGGGACATTTATTCTGTTTAATTATGTACCAAGCTTTTTAGTCTGAAAATTCATAATTAACCCAACTATACTACCAAGACTGATTTTACTAAATTTAGTAATATTTTTACACTACCACCTATACAAGGCCATATTCTCTCCAGTTATCACCACACTTCTGCAGGTGTAAGGTTCTATCTACCCCATCTGCAGCACTTATGACCACACTTGGTCTTTATTATAAATTTCTTTATGAACCTGATACAGTACTATTAAAGGTTTTGTGGGAACAATTTAGCTACAGTTCTGCCAAAGGAATGATTAACACACCATGCAAGCCTAATATTAAAGTTAGAAATATTTATTAAAAGCAGAAGTTTATCATATGGGATGTTATTTTAGAAGAATGGGTGGTGTGGTGGTTATGTTATGGTTGAGTAACATGGTACAAGAGGGCAAGTAGTTGCTGAGCAAGTATGCCAATTTCAATTTCTAGCAAACTGGCAGATACAGCAGAAGTGCACACTTTCTAATGGCAGTAAAGTTCCTACTAGAGAGTTACTGGCCACCATTCATTAATGACTAGGGGAAGTTAGCTCAGAGCATCTTTGATGTGCTTTGATGGCAACAAAAATGTTGCCCCCCTTCAAAAGTTAAGCTTGTCTACAGCATTTCTTTTTTAATTAACTATGTAAGGGGGAGATTCTGAATAGCAAGTGCCAATAGGCACTGCCACTGGCTTATGGCAAAAGATTCTGTAGCAATAGAACTATAAGCTAGACTCTCTCCCCCCCCCCCCCCTTCTTCCCAACTGTTCAGTGTCAAAAGGGAGGGGGGGGGGTGTCCATTTACTGTACCAATTACATTTTAGTGTGGGCTTCATCCACTATTCTGATGTTAGCTGGAACATTTGTGCCAGCTGCTGGTTTGAAAGAGGCATACCATGTGCCAATTCAGGAAGCTTTCCACGTTCCTCACTGCATGTCAGCTCAGGACCTCGCTACCATGTTGGGAGGCAGTTGAAGACTAACCAATCAACATCCCAGGCTGGAGAGCAGTGCCAGCTCGGGGAGAATTTACCACCTGCAAAAAATTTAATACTCTTAATCTACAACATCTATCTCATCTTTACCTAGCCCCCAAACCTTACATTTGTCAGCATTAAACTGCATCTGGTAATTTTAACCATTTCAAAACTATATAGGGCATCGGTATTTTTTATTTGCCAATTCTGCAACTATTGCAGTCTAGACCATAATCTTGCGAATAACCGAGGTCCAATGAGAGCTTTTAGGCACTACTTACAACACTTCTCTCAACTTAACCCCATTTATACTAATTTCCTTTGGTATAGCCATGACCTAATCAACTTCAGTCAGCATTCCCAATGATCCGAGCCCCTATCAATTTTGCGCCACTATCAATATCTCTGCTGAAGTCAAGGTACACAAAATCACAAACCTTATCACCATTTCCTCAACTATGCAACCTAATCCATGAACATTTAGTAATAAAACTATGCGATTCATGTATCTAGTCATGTTTCTCAAAAAGAGTAGAGAAATGGCACTTACAATGTTAGATTCTAGTAACTTTCCTCACAATAGACTAAGCTAATTGGTCACTAACTTAAGCGTTAAAGTTAACTCAAACTTTTCCTTTAAAACTTGCTATATTAGGAACTTTCCACGACCGGCCTTTACCCGACATAATTAAATAGGGTAAAAACGGTATATTAAATGCAGTAAAACTACGGTAAATTCAATATGATAAACTTGCATTCTTTAAGCATGGGCTGCATAGTAAGTGAACTAAACTAAATGTTAAGCACCCTGGCAAACCACTTCGTTCTATTCAATTTCTTTAATCATTTTGTCCGGCTAGAATTTTTAGATTAGATTAAAGGAACACCCTCCCTGATAACGGCTGAACTAGTTAACCAAATACAAATATTTAGGTAAAATACTTTCATAAAACCCGTCTACTTCCCCCACCAGTAGACTTGTTCAGCTAAAGGCATAATGTAATGTTCCACTTTAGTAAATAAAGACTTAAAAAAACACTACCCCATCTGTGTAGTTACCGGTTACCTGACATTCTACGCTTAAAATAACCCATCTATTCCCCATAATTGTTCGATATAACTTACCTCTCACCCGCTGGTCGAGTACACAGCAGTATATATCCTCCTCCATCACTCACCGCGGGGATACTCTTTCACTCTGGCCGCAAATTGCCTCAAATCACCTACGTTGGCCATAAACATATATAGAAGAGCAACTGACCGTAACACCCTATAGCGATCATCACATAACGTGGGAACATTAGTAGTACTGCTGTCAAAACATAGATGGCGCCAGGACAAACGTTAATTCCTATGGACTCGCCTAGTTATGCGTAGGGAATTGAGCTTCAGCTGTTTGGTCCCGCCCCTCATCTGTATTCACCTAGTTGTACTCACCTAATTTGAGCTTGCAGGGGTTGAGCTTTGGTTCTTTGGTCCCGACTCTCAACCGTCAATGTACAGGTTCCTGAGCCTATTGGGCTCTATCACATCTACATTTGAAATTGTGTATGGAGTCAGCCTCCACCACATCACTGCTTAATACATTCCATTTGTTAACTACTCTGACACTGAAAAAATTCTTTCTAATATCTCTGTGGCTCATTTGGGTGAAATAAGCATTGTTCTGAGAGAGAGTTGCTCTGTCGATCAGTCTGTGCGGGGTCGGAGCTCGGCGATTATTAAAACACATGTATCTTCATTAGAACTTTATATATATCTATGGTAAAGTATTTAAAATGAAGCTTATATTTCTATCTTCCTCAACACATATAAAAACATTTGCGTTTATTAACGAATTTACGTGAAATAAGCATTGTTCTGAGAGAGAGTTACTCCGTTGCTCGATCTGTGCGGTATTGGAGCTCGCCGATTAGAAAAATACACGTATCTTCGCTTTAAATACAAATATGCCCATGGTAAGGCATTTAAAATGAAGATTATGTTTCTATCTTTCTTGAGACGTATAAAAATCTTACGTTTATTAACGATTCTGCGTGAAATAAGCATTGTTCTGAGATGAATATTGCGGATTTCCGGCTCTACGACCATGAAAAATGCAACTTTTATACAACTACAAATATCTTTAGTTTTACTTTAAATTTTGTCCTGAAAGAGTTTTCATATATAGATCCAGTTTCTGCCGTTCTTCTGACATAAAAAGACCTTTGGTTTAATAAGTTATTAAGATGTTTTCAACAATATTACTAGGGCGTTCACCGATTCTAACATGGGCGACCCGTTTGGAAACGCAACACATGGGTTGACCTGATTGATATATGGGTCAGATTTCATTAAGGTTCGGAACACATACAATGCCTAAAGCCACTTTTCTAAGCCAATGCCTAAAGCCACCACGTTTCTACCCGAAACGCTGCGCGTACTAGTGGCTTTACAAGATCGTAAATACTGTGCTATGTATTCTCTCTAATCCAATGTACCTTCTTGTATATAAATAAATAAATAAATAAATAAATAAATAAACTTCAGATTCAGATTCAGATGTTTATTCAGGTAAGGTATATACATACAAGTGATGTTACATTAATGGATTGATATATAGATAGAGCTAGTACATACAATGCCTAAAGCCACTATTACGCAATGCGTTTCGGGCAAACGTTTCGAGCGTTTCGAGCAGAAAAAACACTAAGACTAAAACTTAGGTTAATGTACATACTTTTTCTCCAGTGATCAAGGTAAGTTAAACATTTATGGTGTTGTAATTTAATTTTATTTATTCCCGAAACTCTACAAGAATGTAAGAACTCTTGTACATATAAATAAATAAATATATAAATAAATGCTATTAAAACTGCTGAATGCTTATAATTTATGTTTGATGATAACTGTATCATGTCCCATGTGGTCTAGTGGCTAGGATACCTGGCTTTCACCCAGGAGGCCCGGGTTCGATTCCCGGCATGGGAAAGGTTTTTAATTGGTCCCAGTGGTATTGTCGGGTTTGTTCTCGACGCACAATCGATAATTCCGGGTTCAAATCCCCACAGAAATGGTTAGGCACGTTTCCTTTCGCCTGATGCTCCGGTTCACCTAACAGTAAGTAGGTACTCAGGAGTTTTGTTCTGGAGTTGTATGCTGGGCGGGGTCAGGAATTTGACCTTGGTGGGGGGGGGGGCCTGACCTCGATATAAGCCTAACGTGTATGAATACATTGGCTTCATGTCCCCGACACAGTGAATTATTATTTGAGCAAATTCGCGTGACTCAGGATCCATCCCAAATGCTCTGTATTAGTGAGCTCAGACTTACTTCTTAGTAATCTAAGACAGTAATTAGTAATATAAGACAGACTTATAATCTTAATAAAATTATGTTTATTTGCATTTCCCCTGATAATTCCCTCCTCTCCTGCTACCCTCTCGGAATACATCTCCAGTTCTTAGCCGGAAATGGAAAGCCGAGATTTCTCTAACGATCCTTAAGCTGGGAAGTGAGTAGGTATTGTCTGCAGCACCTGGGGCAGCAGCAGCAGTCTTTCCTGGGGGGAGGGGGCAAGGGGTAAAACGGGAGGTAAAAAATCGCTTCATGCAGGTCGGCGTTCAATCCCCGACCGTCCAAGTGGTTGGGCACCGTCCCTTCACCCCATCCCATCCCAAATTCTTATCCTGACCCCTCTTCCAAGTGCTGTATAGACGTAATGGCTTGGCACTTCCCCTGATAATCCCTCCCTCCCCTCAGTGTGGCCCACATGAATCAATCGGCTTGTGAGGTTAGCTCGCCTAGTTAGATATTGGGTTAAGTGGGGGTTGTAGGGTTGGTGTTCCTATCGATCCCTTGACACCGTTCGGCCATTCAGTGGTGACCCACTTATACTGCTCCAGTTTTCCCCTGAGGTTGCTTGTCCATGTGCCTCTGCTTTGGTTCCATAGTGGGTAGAGGTGCTGGGTAGCAGTCTTTTTTTGATTATCTGTGTACTTATTTCTGACCATAATCTCCTCTTCTCCGACTCGTGGGTTGGGCAACCAGGGCCCTCGAGTTGGAATATGTCGGAAGATCGGACTCCATAGCTCTGGCTGTGTGGTGTGCCCAGGCCAGGCTTGGTCTTTGACTACCCCAGTTGACCCTCGCCAATTCCCTCCCACTCCTCGTTGAACCCCAAGCCCCCCGCCAGCGGGGGGCTTGGGGTTCAACGAGGAGCTTTTGGGGAGGGCTTGGGAGCTTGGGGAGATGAGGCTACCCCTCGTCTCCTGGGGTAGCTTCCAATCTTGTGACAACTGTGCATTTACCCTCTATCCTTAATAAGGGTTAAGGTGCCGTCTCCACACTCCTATTTCATTCCTTCTAGCACTGCTACATTCCAGGATTTATTTGGAACAGCTGTGTGGCTTAAGTATTTTGATCCTGGTCACGATGAACATACATGCCCAGATGATGTACGTATCCATATAGACTTGGTTGATTGTATATTCCCACGTTGCTTTTAGCCTCACTCGGACTTGCTCAGTTGCGGCCCCGTCTCAGGAGGCAGCCTCCCGCCTAGTTGTTTTGTCCTTCATTAGCGAAAACTGGAATAGTATACATGGGTTACCATTGAAGGGTCGAACAGTATCCCAGAGATTGATTGGAACATGAACCCCACAATGCCCACTTGACCCGATGTCAAACTAGGCGAACTAACCAGACAAGCCAATTGATTCAGGTATGCCACACTAAACCTCTTGTTTTACCCATTCCCCCCACCAAAGAAGCATGTTGCATCCCCAGGGGCTGCTGCTACTGGGTAGGCTCAATTCCTAAAGGAAGGAATCCAAGGGAATGTGCGAGTTTTCATACATGGCTAACATATAAGGGTGTATTTTGCTTGTGCATCACCGCACCATGTAGAGGAGTGGAGCAGAAGCCACCCCCTCCTACCCACAGGTAGCACATAAGAGTGCCACTCACTATGTGAAGGCACCATCAACCGTGTGATTCTATATAGATTTGTAGGCAGATATTAATATTTGAAGGAAATTGAAACAAAATCTTCCCATATCATTTGATGTTTATTTTCCAATATCTTTAAAAATCTGTAAAAATCAAGAGCCATTAAGAACACTCATGGCCATAGACAACTTGATCAAAAGGCTGTTGATGTATAAATGCTTAAAACTCAACAATGAAAGTATTTAACTTGTCAGTTATCAAGCCTACAATGAATTACCCAGGCTAACATTTTTTTCAGAATCCCATGTATGATAACAAAGTTCTAAAGATCCTTAAGATCTTAAAAATTGTTGCATACTTGCAGCTCTAAAAAGCTTACACAATAAGAAGGCATATATTCGTAATAAGTTCATGTGGAAACATGTTAACTATATTGTTAACAAACTTAATAAAATTCTAACTCAAAACAAAGAGCAGGCTAGTACAGTATTACTTCGATTGCTTACTGTAATTGTGAAAAGTGGTTCCAGAATATGACAAAACTCAAATGTTTCTCATATTACTCTAACTGGTGTGACCAAGAAAAAAAACAGAACTTTTTCAACTGTTTTGTTCCATCCTAAATTCTGTTCACCACAAGAAGCCGTCACACACACACCTCATGTATCGAGAAGCTTACGTTTACAACAACGGTCATGCAAGCTTTAATTCTTATTCCTATACACAATTATTTTGTGCCAATAACTACTACTATTATTATTATTACAAATGCATGAGGTGTGATTCTAAATACTTCCAAAACTTAATAATTTGCTTTAACTTAAGACACTTTTTAAGTAACATGACTGACTGCCAAGTGTCACAAGACCTCCCTCCCTCCCCCATCGCCTCCCTCCCCCAAAATCATACTGAACTTCTAGACTCCATTTTGTATAAAACTAATATACAGGAATAAGTCTTCTCTCCGATATATTGCAATATTGGGAATTGTATTTACACATCAGAAAACTGAAGGATAGGAGTTATTTCAAAAGTGAAACCCAGGAATCAGATGAAAGACGAGACACTTTGGTAATGTACAGTTTGGAAAACCTCTCGGTGAAGCTAAAAAAGTATGCTGTAAACAATTCTTTGAAAATTACTTGCCAATGAGGAGTTCCAAAATATATGTAGGTGGAAAATTAATGAATCCCAAAAGACAGAATGTAGCAAAAGAACATTAACAGATTGTAACAGTATACAACAGAAAAAATAAAGGCTATAAACAAGGCACAAAACAAAGTTTCACTTTCTTAATTTTCACAATTCCTTCAATAGCCCTTCATGTCATATTCTATATATTAGGCAGGGAATGCTAAGATAATGTTTGACCTTAAAAACTGAGATTATTTTAGTCAGTTACAGATAAATATTAAAGATTTTTATTAATATTAAAGTGAAAATTTGGGTCAAACAAGACCTCGAGTATAATATTTTCTTATCTGTCCAATTATGGACTTGGAGAATACCTTGATGGGAGGTAGCATTAACAATTACACCGTGCTCTTACGTGTTGTGTTTTGATATAACCTGTCCAAATGATACTGCTTAGCACTTCTTCAATCGGGAGAAATGAACTATTTACATACACCTGAAATGTAGTGTCATAAATACAGACACGTAATATAATTAGAAAAATCAACATAGTTTTTTTCAGATACAAGAAGATATCCAAGTTGTTTTTTTGTCATGGTCAACTACGTTGCCTGACAATTTATCGAGCAGGGATATGTTAGTATTACCTTTCACCAATTTACATAATTTGCACAGAAAGCCACAACAGTGAGTGCCAAGCGTCACCTGGCAAATATTGTTTGAACGTGGCACTTAAGGGCGGATGGTGGCGGGTATGGATGTTGTGAACGTTGGCGTTTCCAGCTCTTCATGCTTCTTCATCCTTGTGCCCTGTAAAATAAGATTTTTATTTTAAAAGCTGAAGCTGAAAGTAAAACTAAGTTATATTTCTGGACAAAGACCAGATATATATATATGTTACAGTATATATATACACACACACACTAATGAAGGGCTCCATATAAATTAACCACAATATTTAAAATGTGACGCTGTTGTTCATAATTTGTTAATTTCATCTCACAATGTATTCTGAACTACATACAGTACCTTACACTAAGTCAGCTAAGCTACACTGCGTAGCGAATGCCTCAACTAGTTGGCAATTTATTTAATCGTGACCTCAATTACTCAATCAAGATTTTTTATTAACGGATATCTGGTGGTAATACTAAGTGAATTAGCTTAAATGAATATCATTTAGTAGTGTGAATGAAGTAAATGTAATTTAATATGAATATACCCTGAGCATTACTTGAATTTTCACTTGATATTGATAACTAAAATTAGTTGACAGAAGATATAATGTATATCAAGAGAACCTGTAATTTTCCAATACAATTCTTTTACGAGAACATCAGAGGAAACATGAGAGTAACTCGAGAAAAGACCAAGTGCTCTTTAAAATTAAATGACAAATGCCAGAACTGGAAGAAGTGAAGCCACAACATGTGCCACTCCAACAAGCCTTAGCAACAAGAGAGGTGAGAAGCACCTGACAGAACTGGATACAGAAAACACAATCTGATTGGAGAGGATGTTATCATAGTTACTAAAAGACTGGGCAAGAAATCCAGTAATTGACTAATAAAGCTGTACTTCAGTCTTCATCACAGAAGACTGAATATACCAGATACAGTAGATGGAAAACAGCCAATGTAGTAGATTGATGGTGATTTGGCAGGAAAGGGAAGGGAAGACTGGGTTAACCAATTACTGCAGAAGACTGCTAGTAGACTTAATATACAGCAGCACCTCACAGAAAGTAGTGTATTGGGAAGGGAATTCAAAACTGACTGGGGTACTTTGACAAACAGAAGGTAGTGTCGTAGTGAGAGACAAACAGAAGGTAGTGTCGTAGTGAGAGATTTGGATCGAGTAATGTAACTATTTAATAAGTAGGATCCCAAGGTCAGCCCTAGGACATTTATTTATGATCGATTTAGAATTTTTCAAATCCAGCAGCCAGATCCAGCTCTTGCTTAGTTTTACAGTTCATTTTGTGGTCCATAAAGCTACGTATAATGACCAAATACCAATTCTTAGATTTTATGTTTTTTTTTATTTTTAAGGTGGGCTGACAACAGGACGAGTAGGCAATCGCATGCTGTTTGAAGAGCTGTAAGTATACTATACTAACAAAATGGAAGGAAAAAATTATTGATTGCGTAGATATGGGCCATCAATGCCTATGATTGACAAAAAATTTAGAAAATGATATACTGTACAGTGTAACCTCGATTCGGCAAATACCCAGTTAAGACGTACACTTTTCAGGCTGGATTTATTTACCAGTTTCGATGAACTCTGGTTTGCTGAAGCGGGGGAACGTGTGGATTTGCTTAAGATGTTGTAACAGTTCACAGACTGGTGAAAAACTTTCCCAATTATATCACAGATTACAATTAATAATTCCTTCATATGACAAGTTGGACCACACAACAAGTGAACCACATAGAGGGGTGGGACCAAAGAGCCAAAGCTCAACCCCCGCAAGCACAAAAAGTACATAAACCAAACACCAGCTTGAGTGGTCCACACAACAAGTGAACAACTGAGTTTCCATGATTTTTGTTCACTGATTTATGGCACCACTAGCTTTGAAAATGAATTTTAAAGCTGAAGCGTGAGAAGCTAGCTGTATGTGGTGAAATCTCGTTATAGACATTTTCTGTGATGAAACAACGTGAGTAGAGGTGGACAGATATAGGGAATACTGTAAGTCTCACACGATTTTCCTTTTGATGCATTGCCGTGTAATATACTGTAAATATCAGTATACTGTAATATGATTGCCATCTGCTATTTCAGAAATTATTTATGTTAATGGCTCTAACTTTCAAAACAACTCGAGCACAGGTGGACGGTTCTAATCCCTGTGCACACAGAACCATGTGTGTTATCCTTCACATGTGTTACAACAGTTCAGTGAGTGACAGCCTCAAAATATTAAAATTAATATATCATTTCTAAAATAAGTATTTTTATAGCTCTTAGTATCCTAATAATGTTGCGAAACTTAAAATATAACCCAAAAACATATATATGTAAATCCAATATTTGAGAGAAATTTATGTTACTGGATCTGGCAAACAGTAGCCTACTGTAGGGTGTATAGACCTAGTTCCTCAGAGTTCATACAGTAGGCACCCAGTGCCATTGGCTTTGTCTGCGAGTTGTGCGCTGGTGCAAGATTATATTGTGGAATTTACCATTTTTTAACTACAGCTGTATTGTTATAAAACAAGATGTTGACGACTGTTGATGACGACGGAGAGGAAGAGGAGTTATCAACCCATGTTGATAAACACCTTGATATTATTTCACAAACTGAAAATCCAGAGTTACCAGGCTTCTAGCAACACTTAAGGATAATGAAAGATATTTGTCTCAAGGAGATGACAAAAGGAAGAACAAACCAAAATGAGTCAATATTTTGCAAGAACTAGTAGCAGAAAATCAACCAGCTCAGCTGTACCCAGCAAGAGCACAGCCATAGATAGCACCAGTACAACAGCAGCCAGCAGAGCTGATGCAGACATCTAAGAACATCGTGTGTGATCTAAGAACATCGTGTGTGGAGTGTACAAGTGTTAAATTTAAGTACATAGTGTTGAAGTGTTAAAATTAAAGTTGCAGTAATTTTAGTGTACAATAGTTTTCATAAACTGTATTATAGTACTCAGCATACAGCAGAACTAAATAATCAATACAATGCTAACTGCATAATACAGTACGTATTTACTGTACAGTATTCACAACTCCACGAGAATTCAAGAATGACATAACTCTAATAATAAGGTAAATATAACTGATACAGTATTTTTTAGTAGAATAGTAATACTGTATATAGGTACAGTATATAATATAATGCATTTTTATTGTGTACAAGACAAAAATAGACATTGATGCAAATGCCTCCTGGAGAAATCACCTGTTGCAATGAATTCCTCACCGCAACGAACTTGGGTTGGTCCCAAATAGTTCGCCGAATCGAGGTTGCACTGTACTGCATATTAAAAAAAAAAAAATGGTCAAACAATTGCCCTGCAATACAAATTATATCAATGTTGGACGGAAGAATAAATGTAGGCAAGGAAATGCCTCCAATAAAATTTCATAAATTATTTAGACATATAATGTATACCTGCTGTTGTTTGTAATGGTTAATGATATCCTGATCTGCTGGGCAGGACTGTGTGAAGGCGTCCAACTGGTACATGTGGAACATGTACCGCCACAGGTGTTCCAGCTCCTCAGGAACCTCAAAGTCGGCAAAATATTTACCTGTAAAGAAGATTTGACTGTATTCAGTAATGAACTCTCACATGGATGAACAGAGCTGTAGATAGAACAATTTAAGTGAGAAGAGACTTGTGAAAACCCATCAGTAATTTCAAAGCAATATACTGTACTACAAAGATCATATGAAAGATGGGACACCATGAGTTTAGCTCTAATCCTGTAATTGCACTTGGGTAATTGCCCTTGGATTAGATGAATTAGGAATCTATCAAATGACCCAGAAAATGATCTAGAATATATATAAAAAGTTAGTCCTTATATGCAGATGGAAAGTGTTTAGATAACCATACATGTAATTGAGGTCAGACAGAATAATGTTTAAGGAGAGCATGACTATGGAATATACACAACATTACCAGGAGGTAACAGTGCAGGAGTGACGAGATTATTACCGTAGAAAACCAAATTTTACTGTGTCCAACTGGTTATGTATATGTGCCTAACCAATACCATTGGTCAATAAAACTTTAATAAGTAGCATACAAAAATTTAAATAAAATTACATTTTTAAAAACATTTGTATTCTATTCACATCAATGTTGAGCTAAACCTAACAGAATAAAAAAAAAACAGTGGCAAATAATCTGCGAGTACTTCAGGTATATTGATAGCTGGAAGGAAATCACAATTTGAACTCTTACTTACCAGCAACACGAATATGCTGCAACTTTGGCATAAGTTCACAATCAAAGCAGCACATGGTATCCCCTGTGAGGAAGCGGGTCCCTCTCTCACCTAGATGGTCATTGATCTTGCGTAGGTAATTCAGCAGGATGTTCTTTGAACTGTCATCACGCTTCAGCAACATCAGCTTAAATTTCTGAAAATGACATTAAAAGTTGTAGTTCATCAAAGTCATTTTTACTGTACTGTATTTTAATAATTTGAAAAAATACCACACAAATCTAATGTTATACATACAGTATTTACCTAAATTTATACCCAAGAGCCACCATCTCACAGTGGGCTCAACGAGAACAGGTCCCCCATCTTGTCAGAGGTACTGTACTATGACAGTATGTACAGATATTTCCTAAAACCACAATAGTGCTGAGAGTAACAGAAACTTGTAAACTCACAGGAAGGGGGAGAAAGGTTTTAATCCGGGTTTTCCCCAGACAACAATCCATCAGTAATTTTAAATCTAGGTCCCTAATTTGTCTTGGATGCACTGGGATGAACACTGAAGGTAAAGTACCTAATCATCCCAATCTGAACTTAGGACAGTCTCATTTGCAAGGTGAGCATGGGAGGATACTAATCACTACTCTACAGGGGACAATAAATGTGCTTCTGATGTCTACATGTGACTTGGTTATAGTTGTCCCTAATCACTAGACCAAAGCGGGAGTGTGTTTGATTCTGATTAATGACACTTTCAGACAGAAACATCTTGTCACTACCTCTGACGAAGACAGCTGACAGCTCAACAAGTGCTCTTGGTGAGGGTGCTCCTCACAATACAAAACCATGACTGAAGCCTGGTTTCATAGTTGATTCTAATAGGGGTGAAGAGGGTCAAATTTTGTTGACATCCTTATTAATTCTATACTACCTGGTATCCTCAGATATGGTATGAATCGTAACTCCTTTAATATGGCCCCCAATTACATTTTAATCATTTTATAGACAGATATTTGCTACACTTGGAGAAACAATGTCTTGCATAAGCTATTGAGCATATTTAAACCAAAATTCTTCATTCACCCAGGTATGGGCTCTGCTATCTTGAAAAATGAAGTTTCGAAGCTGGGATGAGGGGAAAAAACTAGATGTAGTGAAATCTCTTTACACAGGGTTATTTGGTAGTTGTCTGTCAAATGAGAGGCTCTAATTAAAAATTTGCTCAGTGAACCTAACTCATTGAGCATGGAAAATACTAGGTTATGAATGGTAATTTGTGTAATTTGGGACCAATCATGTTTTAACAGCAACATTGGGAGAGACAGTTGATGCCTTGGGAAAGCTACAGAGCATGTTTAAAACAAAACTCAATGGTTCATACTCATTCTGAATAAAAAAAAAAAAAAATTAGGAATGGCAGAGGTACACATGTACTTGACTTTTGTGAAATGCAATTAATCTAGAAGAATAATGTATAACCTCGCATCCCCCTCAAGCATTTTCTCATCAGATTCTTCCACAATGTTATTTCACAATAAACAGAGTATCTCTGATCTTTAAATTGTTTTATCGTGTAGGGTCTACTCTGTCAGTGTAGTATCTCTTTGGGTGTACAGTGCACAATTACTTGCCTTCCAAAAAGAAAAAACAATTTGGTAAGGGTGCAGTCACAAAAAATTCAAACTACTATCAGGACCTTCGACAAATATTAGTAGGCACTTTAATAAGCCATTCTTAATACTGTAACTCGTTATCTTAAATTAATTTTTGCAGCACTTAACACAAAAAACTAAATATTAACACCTACACTATAAACATTCTCTGTCCGCTGAGCAACATCTTTGTCTTGTACAAAAAGATTGTGACCACCAGGGATGTTCTTCATGATGTGTCTCTCGATTTTGTCATTTTCTAGGACAGCCAGTCCATTGTCTATCAGGATGGGTGGAGGAGTCGCCTCAAAATTTGACCTGACAAACAAAAAGAAAATATCTGAGTACATTAATGCAAAAATGCTACATGTCTGGTAATAAAAATGTGATCATCCTATTAACCTGAATAACGGCTAATATACCAACCCATCCTCTCGCATAATATGTTATGTTTTCAGAGGAGTCAGCATGTTGAAAATGCAACATATTAGTAAAAATGAAAGCACCTACATGCTGTACTGCCCTTTTCAATGCATTGGCCTCAATATTAGGAGGGTTGCTTGCATTTCTTGTCCAGCAAAATTGTTTTTCTTATGGAGTGACAAATTGAGAGAATGGGTTGGATACAATATATAGTACTGCTAATCCTATTAAGCAGGATAATAGGTTCCAAAAGAGGATAAATTAGTACACATTAGAATCTTAAGCTTATGTTCATGGACCAGCTTGGATAAATGAGGTAAATTGATTGCGGCCTACCCTAAGGTGTCTGAAAATTTTAATCAAAGTGAATGTAGCTCAACTTTAAGGAACTGGACACAAATACACAGAACATCAGAAGAATAATTCAGGAACTGGATGTACAGTGGCAGCTCCTGTTTATCTCTACTTAAACTCATTCATATAAATAGTGGAACCTCGATTCAACAAAATTCAATTCGCCAAATCTCTGGTCAGAACACACACTTTCCATGCCAAATTTTCTCACACGATTTGACGAACAAGAAGCGGGAGATGTATGGATTTGCTTAGGAACATGGGACTGAATTCACAGATGGAGGCAACATAACAAGAAATAGTTGGAGCCTTAGGAAAACCACTGAGCATATTTAAAACCAAATTCTACAGTTCTCTTTTTATTTCTAGTTACAGAGGTTTTTGTTCAGTAAAATATGGGTCTTTTTTTTTTCCTTTCAAAATAAGATTTTGAGGATTGGGAAATATCCAAGATGTGGTTAAATCTCTTTACAGACAGGTTCTCTTGGTTGTTGCCCTTCATATGACAGGTTGAAATAATTTCACTCAGTGAAATGGAAAGCATAGAAGCATGGAAAAATATTAAGTATGATTGTTAACTATCAATATGGCTTCAATTACGTTTTTGATGATTTTTGCAGATGGACTCAGTATTACAAGAAATGATTGGAGCCTTGGGAAAGCTACTAAAAATATTTAAAACCAAAGTCTATGGTTTATTTTCATTTCAAGTTGGCAAGGTTTTTGTTCACTCAGGTTCACCCTGCTACCTTTTCAAAATGAGTTTTGAGACTGGGGGATGAGAGAAATGTGTTAGACGTAGTTACATTTTGTTTGCAGACATGTTCATTTTATAGTTGTCTTTCATACTATAGGTTTTTATATATACTATATACTTTTTACATAGATTTTTATATATACTATATAATTTTATATAGGTTGAAATGAAAATTTCACAAAGTGAAATTAGTTCATACTGCGTGGGAAATGCAGCCTAGAGAAATCTCGGGTTGCAATGAATTGGGGTCAGTTCCATATACAGTAGTTAACTGAATCCAGGTGTATATGTTGTATGTCTATCTTGAGATGATTTTGGGGCTTAGCATCCCTGCGGCCCCGTCCTCGACCAAGCCTCTTTTTGTTACACATCCCCAGAGACTTTTGCCTTTATTTATAGACAGCCAGTAGCAGCTGTCTAACTCCCAGGTACTATTTACTGCTAGGTGAACAGTCATCAGGGTGAAAGAAACTCTGCCCGTTTGTTTCTGCCTCCACCGGGAACCGAACCCAGAACCTCAGGACTATGAATCCTGAATGCTGTTCACTCAGCTGTCAAGCGCCCCCAAGTCTAACCAATATTTGAAACAATCTATTGCTCACACGTCTACCATATTACCCGGGTAATTTGTTTCATAAATCAACAACTCTTGTTTTTAAATAAGTATTTAAACAGGTTTTCCTAAATCCAAAGTAATCCAGTTACAGTATATCCATTATTTTGTGCTATTTTTGTATTGGCGTATTTAACACCAAAGCTCCCACCCCAAGAGGAATTTTGAATAAAGTAATAATATTTCCTGTAAGACCAAAGATTTTCTCATATCTCTCTCTATCTCTATATCTATCTACATCTATCTATCTATCTATCTATCTCTCTCTATCTCTCTCTCTCTTTATTTTTAAGATAACTTTTACATCATCACGTGTAAATGAATATGCTGCTATAAAATATTATTTAAATATATTAAAATGTTATGTTAGCATTTAGTTAATTTATTACCAGATAACACAAACCTGAAGTCTGGTGGTGGTTTGAGCATATCCACTGTGGTGACCTTAAGAGAGATAGTCTTGAGCTCAGCCAAGAGATACAGGTCCATGAAATATTCCTGACAGAAGAGACATGCTCCTTTTCGGCGGCCATCAATCGTAGAGGCCTGTAATAAAGTGAAGTACAGTACATATTACTAAGTATTCTTTAAACCACATGACATACTGTATTTATTTAATAAAGGCAACTAAAAAAAAACTTAATTTATATATTTACACAGTGCTATATTTAGATGACATTCATATAACATATGTCATTCATACAGATAACATTCATATAACAATGTCATTCATATGACATTCATATAACCATCCCATACAGAAACGTCATTAAAAGAATGTTAGGAATGGTCTGGCACAGACAATTTAATACAGTACAGACAAATGTAAGGTCGGCTTAGGAAATAACACTCCCAGATGCATAGAATACGTCACAGTAACATAGGTGACAACATATAACCCAGACCACACATGAATCATGATGTTTCTGCATCCCCTTGGACCCTTATCAAGAGGCAACTTAAAAAAGTTGAAGAAGCCATTATAAGGGTAAAGGGGGAGGGCGAGATAGAAAGGGGGAGGGTGAGATGGAGAGGAGGAGGAGGAGGCAAGGAGAGGTGGGGAGAGTGCTAATTAGAAGAAACTAATACAAAAATGCAGTTACAAAGCTCATAGTGATATTTATGCAAGAGTTATAAATGTGCAGTGCAAGTGCATTCCATGTTTTCCTGAAATGTAGTAAAATGTGAATGCCCCAGTGGCCAAGCTCTAGTCATCCATTACCACTAAATGAGTCAAACAATCATCCATTGCCTAAGAATAACTGAAATTAATAACACCTAGTAGGCCATCAAAAAGGTCTTAAGGCCCCCCACAAAATTATTATCCTTCCCCCCCCCCCCTCATCCTCTCGTGGATAACAAGACTTTCATTCACTTGGACCATTGGAGCCTTGAACTGCAGACCACAAGTGTAGGAGCCAGCAACCATGCCTACTGAGCCAACAGCTCCCACAATAAGCAAGGAACCCAGACACACACATCTTGTGTCCAATTGGGTGTTGTACGGAAGCCGAGGTGGGTGGGTGTTGAACAGTGGGTGGGGCGGGGGCTGGAATGGGCGAGTCTACCACACAGGTCGGGTTGGGTGGGTGTAGCACATAGGCAGCAGTGTGGTATTTTTCAATCAATACTCACCAATCTGTCATTACGGTTAAGCAAGGTCTACATTTTTATGTCCCACGTACTAGCCTCGTTGTACCTGTTGCATTATAAGTTAACTATCCTAACATTCGAATTCTTTGTCAAATCTGGCTTTAAAGTTGTAGGTAGAGGTGGCTTCTACTTCTTTCAGTATACAGTATACGGTACTATTTATGGACATCCGTACAGGATACAGACTGTTTCCTTACATTTCTTTGACAAATTCGCACTTCCAGCTAACCTCTATGTCCTCTTTGTACTTTCTATTAATTTGAAAAAGCTGTCCTTGTCCATCTTGTTTATTCCCCTCGGTACTTTTTATGTTTTGATCGTATCCGCGTAGTTTTGGTTACAGTGGCAGGGTGTGGAGGTACAGAGGCAGCAGTGTGGTGGTAGTGGTGTGTTCGGCGTTATCACTGAGCATCCTGTTCACGCCACAACACAATGAAGTCCTCACTATACTTAGACAACGCCTCGCTAGCCTGAGGCACGCTATTAGTACACCCACCCACACCTATATCACTAGCCCACACCCACAGTAATATTCTAAAGAAGGACGACATATAAACAGGTGATAAAGCCCTGCTTCACAAAGGTGTGAAACATTTGTACAAAGACTATAGACCAATAGCATCTGAAATCATACGAAATCATATTTTTATTTATTTACGTATTTATATATACAAGAGTTTTTACATTCTTTTACAGCCAGTAGCACGCGTAGCGTTTCGGGCAAGTCTTTAATCCTAATTTTCCCTGGAATACGGCCTCGCCTAATCGTTTAACAACCAGGTACCCATTTTACTGGTGGGTTAAACTGAGACTACAGTTAAGGATTTGCGCCCAGTAAATCCTCCCCGGCCAAGATACGAACCCAGGACAAAGTGCTCGCGAAGGATGCGAGACCAGGAAAGTGGTAAGACGCCAGGCGAGCGTCTTACCACTACGCCACTGGGACTGCCAAACCAAAACACTTATATCGCCGAACCCTTAACAATAGAACGTGCATGTTCGGCTGCCAATTGTGGCCAGCTAAGACTAGACCTGGAGTACGCTGGTAGTGCATTCTGGGAGTTAGTTTTTTCTACTCCCGGCCAGTTTTGTCTTATAACGTGCTCCAACAAGTTGTTGCCTGGAGCAGCCCGGAGCAGCCCGAAGGCCCACATACAAACACCTGGGCACCACACCAGTTTTGTAGGATCAGCAAGTCTCCTGTACACAATACCTCCCCTTCTGTAACCTGGGGGCTACCGCCCCCTTGCAAGCCATGCCCCCACCCCCCTTTTGACCCGATACACGTACGCAGCTCGGGTAATGCCCCTTTCTTCTGCACCTATCAGACTTAACCTTGTTTATAAAGCACGAAACGATACATTGGACTTTCCCACTTAGCTAGAGACTCTTATGGTCCATTTCTTGAACACCTTATGCTATAAAAATCTGTATATATACATTAATCTATGCAACTAGCTTATCAACACTAACTTGCTTACCTAAATGAATTTTAGGGTTCCGTATGTGCTTCTGTAACCTTTTCCACCACCACCCACACGATGGGTATTTGATGCACAATAATTAAGCTAATCTAACCCTCAACAAAACCAGCAGTAACATCTCCACAATCCAGGATACAGTGTTTAGGCCAGAACGATCATCACATGCGGCCTCTCGCCATCACATGCGGCCCAATTCAGAATCCAATTTGTGATAACTAATGGACTAAATTGTTTTTTTAATTTGATTCAACAATATATTTGAAATTGATGAATAACAGATCCGCAATATTAACTAGAAATTGCCGTAACTTGTTTTATAAATTTTGAAACAAAATGGAAAGTAAAAAGTTATAAAAAAAATCCGCAACAATTTGTTTGTTAAGGAAAGAATTTGGTGCCCGTGGTCTGGGAAATTGAAATAAGTTTATTGAGGTAAAATACACACAAAGGGATGAAGTAGCTCAAGCTATTCTCACCCCGTTCAGTACATCGTGTTAATACATACATAGACACACATCACAAACAATAAACATATTACCGAACATTCTGAGAGATAAACATATACATTTCCTTGTGGTCTGGGAGGGAACAGGCCGACCAGCAAAATTCCGATCTAAGCGCTAAGACAACTTTTTTTCAGTTTAAACAATTCAGTTTAAAAATTCAGTTTAAAATTCAGTTTAAAATTCAACTAGCAAAAATCCTCAATTAATAAAGGAACTATTGACATGATTTGCCATCATCGAGGCCACTTGAATTAACGACCCCCAAGTAAATTCAGGCAATATATGGACTTAAAAGTTCTTGATAAAAGGATATAAAGTGGGAAAGTAGGGAGATGGATAAACTACCTTCTTCCACACCAATTATAGTTACGAGGATCGGGCACAGAGAGTGCTATGTCCCTCAGAGCATGTCTTGTGGGGTCTTGTGCACAGTACATCACAACAACGTGATGTATCAGAAAATATACGAGTCCCTACGATGGGATCGAACACGTATACTGGACTCCCTAGCCAGCCCGTCCTCTAAACAAATGCCCAAAGTCCATTCCATGCACCCGCCAAACCCCCTGTTTATGAATGAAAAACGATTTACACACGACTCAACTGATGACGTTATCTTATCTTGTTACCTTGAGATGATTTCGGGGCTTAACGTCCCCGCGGCCCAGTCCTCGACCAGGCCTCCTTTTTGTTACCCCCCCCCCCAGGAAGCAGCCCGTAGCAGCTGTCTAACTGCTAGGTAACAGGCGCATCAGGATGAAAGAAACATTTTGCCCATTTGTCTCTGCCTCCACCGGTGATCGAACCCGGAACCTCAGGACTACAAATCAAAAGCACTGTCCACTCAGCTGCCAGGCGGCCTAGAGCAAAGTTAAATTAAAAGTTCACAGCAGACAATACAAGCCAAATTATAGACTGGATAACATGAACTTCGCAAAAAGTTAATGGCAAGCCAACAACGACACTTAGACATTTTTGTTTACGCTCCAGACCGGTTGTGCACCAATAAATATATAGCTCTTGAAATAGAACAGTCTCTGTAACGAGCTGACATTGTAATTATAAGGTGTAAACGATAGATGAAATTGTTTATGTAATAATCTCCTTTGAGGTCTGATAAAGACCTCGACTTGAGAATGGTCCAGGACGGACCGAAACGTCGTCGTCCCTTCACCTTCTAGTGTGTGGTCCGGTCAACAGTCTGATAAAGACCTTTTGTGCCCTCTGTAATGCTTTTCGTGCTACTGCTCACAGGATGAGTATGGGGTGCACAATAAACTAGCAGCCTTCGGCGGCAACAATACAAAAATCACCAACTCCCTGGTGATTGTAAAGGGAGACAATCATCGTAAAGATTGAATCGTCATCCTAAAGTGAAACTAGAGACTGAGCATGTACAGAGAACAGTCGCTGCCTCTACCCACTCTGCTCCACACACACAAACGAGGTGCAAATTCAAAGAGCTTTCTGGTTTTGGCGGCGGATGTGACATTGCCCAAGCATCCTATGGGTCTTTTGACCCAAATGGTCGGTACAGCGAAGGTCGATACAGGTGCAGGTCGGCGCTCGATTCCCGATGTCCATGTGGTTGGTTACCATTACTTCACTCCGTCATATCCCAGCTCCTTGTCCCCATATCCCTCCCAAGTGCCGTGTTGGCTTAGTATTTTCTCCGGCTCCCCGGGGAAGGCCTGAAGTTCCAGCTGGACACCAATATGGTGTCTTTAGGATCCTTCCTTATTGTGGGGGTGCTCGTGGTTCAGTTAGTAGGAATGCGGCCTGCTGATTTTCCAGTATGCGGTTCGAGGCTCCGATGGTCCAACCAAGCGAATTTAATTATGTTATCCACGATACTGCAATTAGCAATTTCGTGGGTACATAGTTTTATTTCAGGAAAGTGTATTATCCGTTCACACACACACACAAGCTCTCGTGGTGATGTTCATGTGAGCGTGACTCTCACGTACATAGCGAGCAGGACGAGGAAGAGCCGCCGTCATGGTAATGGTCTCAGTTGAGTAACTTGCAACTGCATTCTTACACATCTGCATCATCTTCCTCGCGTGTGTGTGTGCATGTAATTACCTAAGTGTAGTTACAGGATGAGAGCTACGCTCGTGGTGTCCCGCCTTCCCAGTACTCTTTGTTGTATAACGCTTTGAAACTAATGACTGTTTTGACCTCCACCACCTTTGGCCTCGACCAGGAGGCCTGGTCGAGGCCCGGGCCGCGGGGACGCAAAGCCCCGAAATCATCTCACGGTAACCTCAAGGTAAGGTAACCTTCTCATTTAGCGTGTTCCAACCGTCTACTACTCTGTTTGCAAAAGAAAGCTTCCTATGTTTTTTCGGCACCTTTGTTTCCTTAGCTTGAATCTGTACTCACCTAGTTGTGCTTGCGGGGGTTGAGCTCTGGCTCTTTGGTCCCGCCTTGTTCTGTGTCCTCTCGTTCGTGAAGTGGCTGGTTTCAAAAATGCCTCTTTGTAAATTTGGTCGATTCCTGTTAGTATTTTGTAAGTGATGATCATATCTCCTCTTTTTTCTTCTATGTTCTAGTTTTGGCATGTTTAATGCCTCTAGTCTCTCCTCGTAACTCCGCGCGCGCGCGTGTGTTACTTTTATTTATTGACTTTAGTATTTTTACGGTAGACATTATGTAACATGTTCTAGATATCTTTGAGAACTTTGAGTTGACCGCCAATGGAACTTCTGGACCGCCAACTGCCCATTAGTGAACACTACTAACATATGGTGGATCTCTCACAGCTGGTGCTCGACATAAGTAACACCGGTGCTCCGCAACCGGTAATTACAAAGGCGCCACTTACAAATGATTCAACTCAGATGTTACACACTTGTAAGGGTTCCCGTGTATTGCTAAACCACCAGCGACGCAACACCTTTCTGTAATGGTCGGGACGCCCAGGTAGTGTTGCAGATTGTCTCACCTCCCCTTCCTCCATTTCTCCCTCCCTCTCCCTCTCTCCCTCCTTCCCTCCCTCTCCCTCCCCCTCCCTCTCCCTCCCTCCCTCCCCCAATCTATAACAACCACCACCCACAAACATCTAATCGCTCCCTGCACCACCATTAGCTCTTTTGACAATATTTGTACCGGACTGTGAACTGCTTACACCAACGGCTTAATGACCAGGAGTTTTACCTGTCGGTGATTCAGATTCACAATCGACTTGAGAATGGTCCAGGACGGACCGAAACGTCGTCGTCCCTTCACTTTCTAGTGTGTGGTTTGGTCAACATATTTCAGCCGCGTCTTGCCCAAACCGTCTGACCTACGAAACACCCTATTTTATAGACATATGAGATCTCTATCGACTCCATTCAAATGAGTGCGGTTTGAGACGATCCCAGTAGTTTAAGTGCTTTGAGGGCAATGACGGATTTCTTCACATATTCAAACAAATGAGGTCTTGATGATAGAGAACTGAGAAACGTGGGTGTGAACACACACACATTAGTTTGAACATTGTGCTTGAGGCGAGGTTGGTGTTGACACAATAACAACCTTATATAACAAGGGCCTGTCTGCCTCACCAGTAACACTGAGGATGAGTGAAATGATAACTAATCAAGAACAAAGGAAGACGACGGTCAAGAGTTGACAGTGTGGTTACTGATTGATTCATGAAGATTAAGCCACCCAAATGGCACGGGTATGAATAGCCCCGTAATGTGGTTACTGTGGTCGGGATCGCACTTATGAGAGAGCAGTCTGTGACAGTCTGAGAGCAGTCCTAAAATTGTAATAACAGGTAGTGAAGGAGAGGTGGGAGGAGTAGCGAGGGGGGGGGGGAAGCAGGGAGGTGGGTTACAGGAGGAGGATAGGAGGGAGGTGGGTTACAGGAGGGGATAGGCAGGGAGGGAGGGTTACAGGGGGGGATAGGCAGGGATGGAAGGGGAGGGGAGGGGAGGGGGTACGGGTTGGCCAGACCAAGCGGCGCCCAACCAAGTTGACCACCCAGTAGCCGGGCTCTTGTCAAGGTCACCCCTCGAGCCAGAGAAACATTACCAGCAGGGAGGAGCCCACACAAACACACACACCCGCATGGAATTCCTTGTGAAGCTCAGCCAAGCCACGACTGCCCCTCCTCACTTTACGCTAGCGGAACGCACCGCCACGCACTAAGTAACGGCTCGGCTCTCCGTGGCCACGGGTTGAACCCAGCTCAGGTGAACTTCCTTGTGCCTGTCATCTTAGCTAACTTTCTGGCCACGCGCCTACATGTCCCACACCGTCTTATAAACCAACCGCCTACATTGATTCCCCAGAACTGAATTAGTCAAATTGGCTGTGTTTGTTGACCCTGTATTCAGCTAGAGGTAATAAGCCAATATGTCAAAATAAAAGCAACACTTACCATGTTCCTGCTTCTTAGTAAGCGAGTCTACCAAGAGTTAAACAACGACTGTTTTAAGCAGGTTTTAAGCACTACTACTTAAGCAGGTCTTAAGCACTACTCAACACTAAGGTTTTTCAACCTTAGTGTTGAGTAGTGACTAAGGTGGCTCCTGTAGCACAGTAAACTAACGTCCTCGATTCACAACCCAAGTTCAATCCCCCGGCAAGGACAGAAACGATTGGGCATGTTTCCTTACCCCTGATGCGCTTGTTCGCCTAGCTGTAAAATAGCTACGAAGGCGTTTAGATGTAATACAATAGTTGCCTGAGGAAGGCGAGGAGCCGGCGTAGAGGGTTGAGTTATCTTGACACGATTTCGGGGATTAGTGTCCCCGCGGCCCGGTCCTCGACCAGGCCTCCTTTTTGTTACATGCCCGTTACTACAAGCAACAGCTTGACCTTGGCAGTCGTGACCTTTCAGCACGACCATCCCATGATATTGCTGCCAGAGAAGAGAGAGTGGTAGAGGGATGATAACGGCTGCTCCCCCAAGACATGACGTGAAGCAGAAAAACAAAAGCAATCAAATTATTAGCAAAATGGATGTGTTCGCGCCGTAGAGTTAAGAGACTGATACATATCCAAAAATAATGAGACAGACATTGCAGCCAAATTAGCGTGTAACAAAGATAAAGTTGACTTAGATCTAGGTATCCCCATCTCTGCTGTCAAAACTATATTGTTCCAAACACTCAGGTCTGATAGAGAAATTACTGACTCCCAACGACCTGAAAGCACCAGTATAAAAAGCTATGATTTGTTCAGATCTGAAACCTATGTTTATGGGCAGCACAAAACGTCCATCAGACTGTGCGACACAGTGGTTGCAAGGATCAGGTTGGGTTACCGTTACCTGCGGCAGGTGGCTGCAGGTGACGGATCTCCCAATCCTGAGCACTCCAGGTGCAAACCCTGTGAGCAGGAACTGAGGCATGATCTCCCACACAAACTATATCATTGAATCGCCAGTTATTAAACCCTTGAGACCTGCCGGCAAGACGTACCTGGAGGTTTGCAATCACTTTATTAACCGTGTCATGTAGCCCATTGATAGATCTATGTCCGTATCACATTGCTGTAAACTGTTGATGTATATACTTACAAACCATGTAACTAGCTCGTCAAGGCTGTAACATGCATAGCTAAATGAATTTTAGGGTTCAATTCTTCAGCCCATTATGCTCCCCTAACTTTTTCCCTACAGCTCGACGGGGACAGAAAGGTGGCAGTTGTCAAAAGGTCCCCCCCCCCCCCATTATTTCTGATGAATATAGGGCCACAATATATGAAGTAAACCTAAACTAATCTTAATGATAACAGAACTTCCTCCGAGAATGTGTTACACTTGTGAGGCGTAAGTCGTCCTTAGAAGCAACTCCTACATTTTTACAAGCGAAGGCTCATACCGTAAGATACTGTAATTAAATGGATGCCTGGAGTGAGTTCTGCAATTTGTTCTACTCCCCAAGCCTGGCCTCCATTTTTGTGGTAACTTGCTCCAACAGGCTGTTCCTTGAAGCAGCCGGCAGGCCCACATATCCACTACAACCCGGTTAGCCTGGCACTTCTTGAAGAAACTAAATGATTCTATAACACGTCCACGTATGTTCCGTGTTGTAGTGGATATATGGGCCTGCGGGCCGCTCCAAACAACAGCCTGTTAGATCAAGTTATCACCAGACGAGCCTGGGCCCAGGCCGGGCTTGGGGGAGTAGACCAAACCCGCAGAACAGCTAGACAAGTAAAATGGAATTCGCAGTATCTTGAGGTTATCTTGAGATGATTTCGGGGCTTTTTTTTTAGTGTCCCCGCGGCCCGGTCCTCGACCAGGCTTCCATCCCCAGGAAGCAGCCCGTGACAGCTGACTAACACCCAGGTATCTATTTTACTGCTAGGTAACAGGGGCATAGGGTGAAAGAAATTCTGCCCATTGTTTCTCGCCGGCGCCCGGGATTGAACCCGGGACCACAGGATCACAAGTCCAGCGTGCTGTCCGCTCGGCCGACCGGCTCCCTTTTCTTCACCCTAGTGGCTAATTAACACTATAAAGAGGATCGGGGAGCAAGGGTCACACGTGAGGCACCAACTGGTTCCAATTAAGAGGGTTCCAATTTATAGGAGCTGCCTCGTATGGGCCAATAGGCCTTCTGTAGTTACCCCTTGTTCTTATGTTGTTAAGAAGAGACGGGGTGGAAGAGGCACAGGTACAGAGGAGCTCTGGAAGGCGTGGGCACGACACCATCACCCCGGAATTGTGGAAGAGAAAGGAGGGGGGTGGATGGGAAGAGGGGGGAGAGGGAGGGAGGCGGAGGGGGAGAGATGGAGGGATTGAGGGAGGGAGAAAGGGAGGGGGCGAGAGGGAGTGGGAGGGAAGGAGGAAAGGAGAGAGGAAGGGGGGAGGGAAGGAGAAAAGGAGAGAGGGAGGGGAAGGGAAGGGAAGAAAGATGGAGAGAGGGAGGGGGAGGGAAGGGAAGAAAGATGGAGAGAGGGAGGGGGAGGTAGAAAGGATGCGAGGGAGGGAGCAGCCGCCGACAAGTCACAATCTCCCGCACTGCAGTAAGCGTCGAGTCATGAGCCTACTGGGGTCCCCCCCCCGATTCCGCCCCCCCACCCCACCACAATACCATTCCAAACAACCCACTCGCCCACCCACCTCCGCCAGCCCGCCCACTCACACACAATTAGAAGACCTGTAATTAAACCAGAGCCACGTAATACACTAAAGAAATCTAGAGGACAGCAAGATGGGTCACACGTGAACGAATAATTGTCGAAGCAGATTACACACGGAGGAGGAGGAACTCAGTATATTATATATACTGTATACAAGTCCTACACAGTCACAGACCAGTCCTACACAGTCACAGACCAGTCCTACACAGTCACAGACCAGTTCTACACAGTCACAGACTATATCCACCACAGTGCCGGACCAACCGGACTGTGGTGGATATGTGGGCCTGCGGGCCGCTCCAAGCAACAGTCTGTTGGACAAAGCTCTCACAAGTCAAGCCTGGCCCCGGGCCGGGCTTTGGGAGTAGTAGAATAACTCCCAGAACCCTTTCAGGTAGTCAGTTTTATTTCAGGCAACTTAGTAGTTATTAAACTCAAGATGCAAGAGGTAAGACTATAAGCCACAATGGGCCAGCCATAGCATCACCACCTCCCAAGGAAACCCTGAAACGCACTAACCAAAAAATGATATGTTCCCAAATAAAATTATCTCTGTTTCAGTACAATTACTGCACTTACAGGTCCCAACCCCCATCTTATGGGCCCGGGGCCAGCTAACAAAGTTAGCTACATAATATGTTCATAATGGGTTCAGGTGATGGACCCCAATGGAGATTGAAAACGAGCGAGTTCGGTCAATCATTCCGGCACGAATATTTTTAGTTTCTTAAGTTTTCTTCACTTGCGGGTTCAAAAATACTCCTAATAAAGTTCATTTTATACCTAACATGGGCTTTACGAGTTAAGGAAAATTGAACATTGCGCGGCATATACGGTCCATTACGTACTTGGGCGGAATTATCAAGCGGCAGTTCAGTTTAGATCGTGCTGAATATTAAGCTAGTTATGAACAGGTTGTTGATAACTGGCGGAAGTGTGCTTCATGTGAAGAGCTTCTGCTATGGTCGTTATTTTGTTGTTGGTCAGAATCTCTATGGTGATGGCCTGCTTGTGTCTTGATGTGACCTTTAAATGGAATCTTATTGTATTTGTATAGTTAGGGGCCTTCATACAGATGCTGTCGTCGTGCCTATATATAGAGAGCGATGGGGGGATAAAAGTGGTAGTGTTGATCTTGCAGTAAATGTTCAGCTGTATCTTGTGTTCGGTGTTAGTAGGGGGAAGGGATCAGGATAGGAGAGGAAGCAACTCACCATGAGTGATGAATTAGGGCAAGATCTTGAGGTTATCTTGAGATGATTTCGGGGCTTTAGTGTCCCCGCGGCCCAGTCCTCGACCAGGCCTCCACCAGGCCTCCACCCCCAGGAAGCAGCCCGCGACAGCTGACTAACACCCAGGTACCTATTTTACTGCTAGGTAACAGGGGCATAGGGTGAAAGAAACTCAGCCCATTGTTTCTCGCCGGCGTCCGGGATCGAACCCAGGATCACAAGCCCAGTGTGCTGTCCGCTGGGCCGACCGGCTCCCTCCCTAAGAGAGGAGGCTCAAGAGCAGGAGAAAGGAGAGGGTAGGTTAGTTTATCCTCACCCAAACGGCGACAAGCAACACGCCTCTCTCGCTCCAAGGGATAAATGCTGCTAAATAAATACCCGAACAAAGAAATGCTGCTCTAGTTAATTTCTCACCACAAACCCATCACAACGTGGCTGAGGAGAAAGCCGAGTGCACTCACAGCGTCAAGTGCATCGAGGTCAAGGAGTCCATGGACGGCATGACTGGAGGTCCCTACCTACCTCTGTCGGTTCCGGGAATCAATGTCCCCGCTGTCCGGTCTCTGACCAGGCCACCTAGTTGGTGGTCTGGTCAGCGCCAGGCTGTTAGATGCCCCTGCTCGTAGTCTCGTGTATGGATATTTTACATTACAATTATGGGTACAAGTGACGGGATACCTGGAGCATACCTGGATAGGGTCTCTGGATGTTGTTGCTGTTATAGATTCAGCTACTCGGAACAAGTTCCAAGTAGCACGGGCTATGGTGAGCCCGTAGTGGACTTACATGGCACAGGAGCGGTACTCTGTGAATCGGGTCTCTGGAGTTCTTCTACTCCCCGAGCTCGGCCTGAGGCCAGGCTCGACTTGTGATAACTTGGTCCAACAGGCGGCCCGCAGGCCCACATATCCACTACAGCCTGGTTGGTTCAGGATGAGCAACCACCCAAGCGGGTTTCCCTCCCATCGGGGTGGAAGTAAATGCTGCTATGGCGGCACGTTCACTCACAGGCTGAGTGACGCTGCCCAATAAACTCGCCCTTCGGGGCAAAATAGGAGAAAAAAAAGGAAAAACCCACTAGTCTTACCACTGCCAGCTGCTGTCTGCCACTAACACTCCCCAATCACCAGTGCCTCCGGTGTAACTCAACAGAATATCGGTACACACACATGGCCGGCCAGACATCTTGGCCTGGGGGGGGGGGCCTTTTAAGGCACTGGTGATTGGGGGGGGGGTGTTAGTGGCACTGGCCAGACACCTTGGCCTGGGGGGCTTAATGTACTATGCTGATACTCTTATCCCTCCCAACTCCTCTCTCAACACCTCCAACAGGATGCACGTCTGGTCACTACTCCGGGGGCAAGTTTGCTCAGTCTCTCCCTCGTTACAAAACGTGCCGGTAGTTCCCCGTGGCGGCTACCGGCTGCTGTTCCGGTAGTTTAACATTGCTGGCCAGAGACGGTCGGCCGAGCGGACAGCATGCTGGACTTGTGATCCTGTGGTCCTGGGTTCGATCTCAGGCGCCGGCGAGAAACAATGGGCAGAGTTTCTTTCACCCTATGCCCCCTGTTACCTAGCAGTAAAATAGGTACCTGGGTGTTAGTCAGTTGTCACGGGCTGCTTCCTGGGGGTGGAGGCCTGGTCGAGGACCGGGCCGCGGGGACACTGAAGCCCCGAGACCCACACACACACACACTGATACTCGGAACTACTACCTGATAGTAAGCCCAATCATGAATGGTCTATTATTAGTCTGTTTCCAAACTACTTCAAAAAGATAAACTGATAATATTTACTTCCAAGCACTTTTTCAAACTCAAAAATAACCCATCCATATACTGTTACAAAAATTCAATTTACATTAAGTTTCTTTAAACTTAAATATAAATTGTATTTATAATTAAGTTCAAATTAATTGAAATGAAAGACAGGCCTGTCACTCAGAAATGAAAGTACTGGAGTTACAGCAATTGGCCAAAAGTACAAAAATGCACTGTTGCACCCAACATTGCAGTTTAACGTCTTGAACTACACAGTTTGTAGAGGATTATAGAAACAAGGCAACAACCAAACCTAACCTTTCCTAGGCCTAGCATAGCACATGTGTACAAAATTAGGCCTAAAATGTCGTATATTAGGCCTCTGATAGGTTATATAGCTACTCCTTCACATTTCTGGCCTGCCACTTTGGAGTATTCTAATAGTGCAAATTAAACTTTTTGCGGCACCTTACCTTGGTTCTGGGAATCAACATTTGCACGGCCCGGTCTCTGGCCAGGCCTCCTAGTTGGTAGTCTGTCAGTGGGGGGGGGGGAGGAATAGCCTAAGCTAGTCTATCCATTTGAGATGTATTTCTTTCTTGTCTCAATAAACATACTTGAAGTTGGTGGTCGGGTCAACCAGGTAGATCTAATTATTCCTGGCTATGAATAATGAATAAAAAGTGATTGTCAAGAATCTTGGCGGTAAGAATATGAAAGCGTTTAGTGAAGAATAGCACTCTGCCCCCCCCCCCCCCCCCTCCCGCCCGGGGATGATGAGGGGGGGGATGATGAGGGGGGGGGGATGATGAGGGGGGGGGGATGATGAGGGGGGGGGATGTTGAGAACACAGGTGGCCACAGTGTTGAAGTTTGCGTCTGTCTCTCTCTCAGCATCTCTAGCGAATGTGTGTGTCTCTCACAGCAACTGTAGCGTCTGTGTGTCTCTCTCGCAGCATTCCTAGCGTCTGTGTCTGCCCCCCCCCCTTTTTTTAGGGGGGGGGTAAAGAAGAAGGAGAGGCATAGGTGAAGGGAAGTATGTGTCTCCCTCTCTCACAGTATCTCTAGCGTCTGTGTCTCACAGCATCTCTAGCGTCTGTGTCTCTCACAGCATCTCTAGCGTCTGTGTCCCCAGCCATCCTCCTCACAGCATCTCTATCCACTGTGCTGCTCTCTCTCACTCCCTGCTTGATGGGGTTCTGGGGGTTCTCCTCCCAAAATTCCCTAACTTACCGCTATCAACCACAGGAACGGAGAAGAGAGGGAGGGGGCAGGGGATGAACGAACTCCAATGTAACATACAAGTAGATAGCGATAAGATAAGAGCAGAGATAAGGCTGATGACCGTAAACTGTTTGAACGTCCAAGGCCAACGGCTCTTCAAACCTGGAGTTAACCTGGACACGGTTCCGAGAGTTGTTTAACTCCCTTGGGTCAGACTTGGGGATCAAGAAGGCTGTTGCTTGAAGCGGCCTGCAGACCCGCATATCCATTACACTCTGGTTGAACCAGCAATTCCTGAAGGAACCTAGCAAATTGCCTCTTGGAAAGGTCTCCTATTAATGTGAAGAGACTGAAGAGCCGCGGAGCAAATATAAGCGTATGTGTGAATCTACACAACCAATAACACACACATTGTTATTGGGGGCAGGTGGCTGAGTGGACAGCGCTTGGGACTCGTAATCCTGAAAAGTGTGTTCAAAAGTATATATATATATATATATATATATATATATATATATATATATATATATATATATATATATATATATATTATATAGATAGATAGATAGATAGATATAGATAATTAGGTTAGGAGTATCAACATAGGGCAGGGGAGGGTAGGGTTGGGTAGGATGGGGTGCTTTTAACAGCTGTTGGCGAACCGTCACGTGTGTGATGTGACTTGTATCCCCACCACCACCACCACCTGGCTTTCTCCAACCTCCATCCGGCCCGCGAATCTCTTTTTTTCCGGCTTCCTGCCCCACCCCAAGGTCAGCACAGCCATAAGTCACACCCGCCCTGGCCAACAATGGACATGCCACACTGCTGGAAATTGAGGCTCTTTTGTGTGTTTAATACGTCGTAATTTGTAAGAGCCACACATTACATAAAGTCGAGCTTTTATCTTCGCTGAAAATAGCAATTTAGCAATAGAGTTTGCAACCCTCCTCTTCCCCCCTAACATATTTCTCTCCCAATCAACGCTGGCAAGGTCCTGTGCCAGGTAGGTTCACTACGGGCTCACCATAGCCCGTGCTACTTGCCCCGCTCCTGTGCCAGGTAAGTTACGGGCTCACCATAGCCCGTGCTACTTGGAACTTGTTCCATGTAGCCGAATCTATAACAACAACAGCAGCTGGCAAGGTACAATGTGGGGGCACGATTAATAAAACACGAGAATCAACGCCATGTCCACCCCACGCCGGATATACGACCCTCCAGTTCACCAGTGATTGGGCTTTGATGATTTCGATGAGTTTGGTCTCTTCGCTGTGATGATTTCGCTGTTTGGTTTGTCTTCCCCTGGCGCGTGAGATGAGTCTTCTAGCAGCCTTATGCCCCCCACATAGCCATCACATTCAGGCTTGTCCGGTAACCCCAACAGAAACTAGTCCGGTTCTTTCTTGAAGGTTTCCACCGTTGCAGCTATATAACCTCGTGATCCCGGAGGGTCAACATGCGTGCAAGGAATGTGCAACAATTTGCAGCGGCAGCAGTTTGGGTCTAGTCAGTATATGCAGGCGATGAGTCACAATAACGTGGCTGAAGTCGTCGTCCCTTCAACTTCTAGTGTGTGGTCTGGTCAACTAGTCAGTATATCAGCAGCTGGCCAAGTCAGCCAGCCTCGGGAGACATCTCCCGTCACGCAGGGTGCAGTCGCACCTCCACAGATCTCCAGTATCATCTCTTGATACTGGTAATGGCTCAAAAGGGCCACCACTTACGGGCTATTCATGCCCGTGCCACCTTTTGGGTGGCTTAATCTTCATCAATCAATCAGTCAGCCTGCGAGTGAAGCAAGAAGAGAGGAAGGCAGGGACCTAGAGATCCGTATGGAGTTCGACCCCCAAGTGGCAACTGGAGGAAAAAGTGAGGATAGTTCACACCCCCCTGACTAAGACTGGACGCCCCACCCACCTCCACTACCCCCACCAGTACACTCTACGCATTATTTGCTCGGGATCCTCAAACTGTTTCACACCATCTTCCGTTTAGCCAAATGTAAGGCAAACCCTCATACCCTCCTCTTACCTGAACCTTACCTGGTGTGGGTTCTAAGAGTCCTTCTACCTTTCCAAGCCCGGCCACACACACACTGGGGCCACACTTCACTTACGATTGTTAGATCCACTGGCTCTATTCCACCTCTACTCTTCACTAGCTCTTATTCCCCATTTCCTACCATACCGTTCACTCCAGTACCATTTCCAGGTATATGTGACCCACTGTGGTGGTGAGGGAGGGGATTGTGAGATCCATTGTGGTGGTGAGGGAGTGGATTGTGTGACCCACTGTGGTGGTGAGGGAGTGGATTGTGTGATCCACTGTGGTGGTGAGGGAGTGGATTGTGTGACCCACTGTGGTGAAGAAGTGGATTGTGTGACCCACTGTGGTGAAGAAGTGGATTGTGTGACCCACTGTGGTGGTGAGGGAGGGGATTGTGAGACCCACTGTGGTGGTGAGGGAGGGGATTGTGAGACCCACTGTGGTGATAGTGGTAGGGTGGGGTGGGGGTGGGGAAGGGGGTGGAAGGATGTTATATCCCTCTTGGGCTGTTCTCATGACTTTCACACACGCGCTTTCACTCTCATGGAGTCTATCTTACATTTTAAATGATATGTTCTCTCTCACCCTCTAGTGGTCTGTCACTCACTCACTCGCTCTCGCTGTCACTCTCGCGCGTGTGAGAGCCAACATGTGAGAGAGCAAGGTGAAGAGCGATCAAACAATGGTACATGGATATTCCTGTGAGGACCTAAAGCCTAGTGTTACGCATTTTGTTCTTATTAATAGGGTATTAAAAGTATCAACACAAGACAGAACACGAAACAATGGGTACAAATTGGATAAGTTTAGATTTAGGAAAGACTTGGGTAAATACTGGTTCAGTAACAGGGTTGTTGATTTGTGGAACCAATTACCGCGTAACGTGGTGGAGGTGGAGTCCCTCGATTGTTTCAAGCATAGGTTGGACATGTATATGAGTGGGATTGGTGGGTTATAAGTAGGAGCTGCCTCGTATGGGCCAATAGGCCTTCTGCAGTTGCCTTTGTTCTTATGTTCTTATTTCAATCCTGGGCGGTGGAGGAGAGGTTTATAACTCATGCGCTGGCTTCATTAAGGTGATGTTCAATGTGTTTTAACAACTTCATTTGGAAGACACTGGCGGGGGAAGGGAGGGGGAGAGAGAGGGAGAGCAACCAACCGACCGACCGACCGGATCCTGGCCGAGTAGGGCAATATTTCAGTCTGCCGGAGCCTTTGTAGAAGCTCTATATTTATAGTGCCGATTAAACCGGCAATGGAGGGGGTGAGGGAGGGACTCTTCCTCCATCATCACAATGTATGTGATGTAACTATATAACCTGAGCTTGTAAAAGCATCTTAATCACCTTCAGTGGTTAAGTGCTTAATAACACACTACTTTCTCTATCAGCTATCTTACCCTCTCAGAGTAGGAGAGCCATAAATGTATGTGGATGTATGTGCGTGTATGTGTAAAAGTATGTGGAAGCTGATCAGAAATAGATTTCACCTTTGTAAATCCACATTAATAACACTATGTAAAAACACATCGACCACTTTATGTAAGTCAGACGTAACTGTGAATCTATATATATTTATGTCTGTAGGTTAGATTAGCATTTTAAAGGCACTACAATCACCTTCTGTGGTTGATTGTTCAATAAATCCCTGAACTATATGTTTAACAGATCTCTCACTCTGTCCATGGAGGACAGAAGAAAATATATATATGCTGGTTAGCATTGTAGATGTCTGGCCACGTCTGTGGTAGAAAATAATAATAAAAGAAAAAAGTCCACCGACAACAAGATTTTAATCAGCCGTATAGACCCAGTCTGAAGCAAGGACCAGTCCCACCACCCCCGCCTCTGACTTTGTTACTTGCCCCATACACATGTTTTACTTCACACATTTCATTGTGATAAACAATGGACCTGCTAGTTCCAGTTTGCACTGTTCTACTTTCTTCAAATTCATCTAGGCGTTCTCGTCTAATGACACTTGTAAGGGACCTATTTGATAACTCAAGATTCCGTTCAATACTGTCTTTATTTACTGCAGCCTTAGCAAGGGCGTCAACTTAATCATGTTCCTGCAGGCCAATGTGAGAAGGAATCCACAACATTTTTATATTTACCCTCTTGCTAAGTGTTCTTATATATCTACGTCTGGCTTCTGAGATTCAGTTAGTAACAAAGTCAGTAGACTAACAGACGTTGTCACAGCTCGAATAAGACTTGGCTACAAGTATCTCTGGCAGTTCGGCTTGTATAGGGGATCTAGATGAAGTAAAGTGTGTGGACAAAGACAGGGACACACACTCGAACACTGTCTTGGATTGTAGTAAAATTAAGCCATTTAGAGATAAATCTAAGCTCACGCTGTATGATATGGCACCCTATCTTATTACCAAGGATAAAATACCGGAAATCCATGCACTGTATCCATATTTCGCTCCCAGTAGATAAACGACATATGAGATTAAGAAACAAGTAGTGTATTGTGAAAACTAATAATAAACAGCAGCTCCCTTATGACTCTGTAATATCTCCATTGCTCAAACAATTATATATTAGCGATAAGACCTACCATTAATGTATAATGACTTACTGTAAATATATAGCTCTTGAAATAGAACATTCTCTGTAACTAGCTGACATTGTAACTATAAGGTCTGAAGGACAGATGAAATTGTTTATGTAATAATCTAAGATGAGGTCTGGTAAAGACCTTTTGTGCCCTCTGTAATGCTTTTTGCGCTACCGCTCACAGGGTGAATATGGGGTTACCTTGAGGTTACCTTGAGGTGCTTCCGGGGCTTAGCGTCCCAGCGGCCCGGTCGTCGACCAGGCCTCCTGGGGTGCACAATAAACTAGCAGCCTCCTGGTTGATACCTGGTTACCTGGTTGGTTGATACCTGGTTACCTGATACCTGGTTACCTGGTTGGTTGATACCTGGTTACCTGGTTGGTTGATACCTGGTTACCTGGTTGGTTGATACCTGGTTACCTCCGGCGGCAACCATCAAAAGCGTGCTGCTCTACGGTCCCAACACATTACAACCAGGAGGCCTGGTCGACGACCGGGCCGCGGGGACGCTGAGCCCCGGAAGCACCTCAAGGTCAAGGTCGCTACCCAGTGAACCCTGTGGCTGGTGGCATACGCACACCACGGTACATACGCACTCGTCGGGAAACTCTCTCGCGTATTCCTCTTTACTGCGTCATACGCAGCCGTGTCCGCTTGGAACTATTTACACACGCCGGTGTCCGCTACGAGTCTTTGCGCTAATGTTTAGGCCACTACGAGCTACACAACATAGGCCACCATGTTGCTCCAAGCAACAGCCTGGTGGACCAAACTCTCACAAGTCAGGCCTGGCCTCGGGCCGGGCTTGGGGGAGTAGAAGAACTCCCATCAACCAGGTATCAACGAGGTATCAACTACTCAACTCCAATGTACAGTCTAGTACGAGCCACGCAAAGTATAGATATAACAGAGCCCAATAGGCTCAGGAAGCGGTACACCAGTTGATTGACAGTTGAGAGGCGGTACCAAAGACCCAGAGCTCAACCCCCGCAACCACAAATAGGTGAGTACACACACACACACACACACACACACACACACACACACACACACACATACATACATAAGAACATAAGAACAAGGTAACTGCAGAAGGCCTATTGGCCCATACGAGGCAGCTCCTATCTATAACCACCCAATCCCACTCATAAACATGTCCAAAGGCGGGCTGACAGCCCGCCTGCTATCATAACTTGCACCACATTTCCCATTTCCAAACTTTCCCCTTAGCCTGTGCCTCAATAAAAAAAAAGGAAAGATGGTGAAACTAGGCACAGAGAGTGTAGACGGGGTGAGGGTGGCGCCAAGTGTTGGACTTAGTCCTTATGATGAGATATTCTCAAGCATGGATCCTTGCTTCATAGTGACCCCCCCCCCCCACCACCTCCCACATGCTTGGTGCCGTCCTTCATACATGTCTCCTACCACACTAACAGACTTGATAGAGCCCAATAGACTCCAGAATATATACACCAATTGACTGACGGTCGAGAGGCGGGACCAAAGAGCCAGAGCTCCAGCCCCCCGCAAGCACAACTATAGGCGAGTACACTCACTGATCACAAACTAATCTCTTACTCCACAACTTCTACCGTAAATTACAATCACCGATACCGTCGCCAGCCTCCTTACGATCACCTGTTGGTGATTACCAGAGTTCTTCTCCTCCCTGGTGATTGTCAGGTCTGTGAGGCTGTGTGTTCGTAGCCCCGTCCCCTCCCCCCCAACCCACACACAGCCAGGGATCATCGTTGCTGTCAATCATCGCTTTCTCTGGCAGGTCTTCCCTGTACCGCTACGCTGGGACTCCTACTACCCTCAGCCCCTTGTATCTTACCATCCTCGAGCATACCTGCAGTAGGTTTCGGGAGTTCTTCTACTCCCCGAGCCCGGCCCAGGGTCAGGCTCGACTCGTGATAACTTGGACCAACAGGCTGTTGCTTGGAGCGGCCCGGAGGCCCACATATCCACCGCATCCCCCCACCACCACCACCTGCAGTCACACAAAGTTGATGTGGTGGATGCTGACTCCATACACAGTTTCAAGTGTAGATATGATAAGAGCCCAATAGGCTCAGGAACCTGTACACCTGTTGATTGACAGTGGAGAGGCGGGACCAAAGAGCCAGAGCTCAACCCCCGCAAGCTCAACTAGGTGAGTACACACACTACCCAAGCGAGCCGTACCTGGAAAGACAAGAAAATTCATTTAGTGGTTGCGTTCGGGCGGGCGGGCGTGGGTGTGTGTGGGTTGGTGGGTGGGTTCGGGTATGTAGGGGTGGGCATGTGGGGGTGGGCAGGCGGGCAGGATGGCCTGGAGGGCAAGAGGCCGTGTCAGCGACAAAAATATCGTAACACGAACCCCGAGTCTGGCACGCGTCATTACCACTAATTGTTTGTAATAATTGTTGGTCTACACATCGTAAGTTAACACAAAATAATAGATGAACATTAAGAATGCGTCTATGAAACACTTTACACACAAAATAGAAGTTATGTAGATAATAAATGATAACAAAATAATGTAGAAGTGCTGCAAATAAATTATACATCAATAATTTATACAATTAGAAGTGCTAAATTATACAATTAGAAGTGCTACAATTAACATCCTGGTTGAGCAGACCTCCCGGTCAGGAGGCCTAATCAGAGACCGGGCCTGGGATCATTAATCCCAGGAAGGCTGAGACAGACTGGAGCCTACAACTGGTAGACAAGAGGAAGGTAGGCGGGGCAGGTAATTATACGCAGGAAGCGCTAAGACAGTATGACTATATAGCACATGGAAGGAATACGAGGATAAGGAGCTGAGATAAGACTGAGGGAAGGAACGGTCGCCCACCTCACTGGGACCGTCAGGGATCGAACGCAGACCTGCAAGAAGCGAGGCCTTCGCTGAGACACGAATTGAATCATACAATTAGCCAGTCCTCATTATTATGGACTCACTACGTGACATATGTCATAATATTGTACAGTATACCTGGAGTGCCAGTAGGCTCAGGAATCAGTATACCAGTTGATTGACAGTTGAGAAGCGGGACCAAAGAGCCAGAGCTTAACCCCCACAAGCACAACTGAGTACACACACACACTACTGAATGGGTAAACAAAGTATGGGGGAAAAGTATAGAGTAATGAATTACGAGAATGAAGTGTGTGCATGTCTCATCCTTGTTATGTAAGGGTGAACAGTGTGGGAGGGTGCCACAGGAGAGGTGGGGGCGTGGTGGGGTGTGGCACGCCCCACCACGCCCATACCCCCCTCCCCTGAACACCCCCCCACCCCGAGTGAAGCCTAGTGCATGCCTCCACCACAATACGTATACATGAGAGGCCTAGAGGCCTCCTCTAGACAATAAGAGGCCTATTGCACGCACACATTGGTTGATTGGTGAAGATTAAGGAGGATTGGTGAAGGTGGCACGGGCATGAATAGCCCGTAACGCACACAGCAGCATGTGCATATAAGAGAGGTCTAGTGTGTGTGCGCGCGCGCGCGCAACCCCCCGTACATACGTCCTAGTGTGTACATGCACAAGGCACATAACGCACATAGGAGACTTGGCCCCGGTATACACACACCCGCACCAGCATGTGTGGACCCACATGTTGCATTGCAACCGTGCAATGATCGACCTGGTAACCCATGCGGGACGGCTTTATACAGGTCAACTATGCCACTCTCAGGCCAACTCACCCACCCACTCACCCACCAACTCACCCACCCACCCACCTACTCACCCACCCACTCACCCACCCACCCACTCACCCACCCACCCACTCACTCATAAGTGCTCTCAGTATATAACACCCGAGACATTTAACTTCAAAATATTTCACTTTACTTCAAATTGAG
Source organism: Procambarus clarkii (assembly GCF_040958095.1). Classification (NCBI taxonomy): domain Eukaryota; kingdom Metazoa; phylum Arthropoda; class Malacostraca; order Decapoda; family Cambaridae; genus Procambarus; species Procambarus clarkii. The sequence continues at coordinate 21,042,093 of NC_091227.1, read as the reverse complement.
ACATTTTCCAGAAAATGCATCAGTTAGTAAACGTGAACAAAATATCTTGAAAAATTGAAACAGGAATTTCCTTAAGTACTTTCGTATATTAATACATCTTCAGGAGTGATTATTATATTATACCAAAATAGCTCTTGATGGAAGAGACCATAATATTAGTGATTGTGTAATCACGCGTGGTGAAACACCCCGGATGTTCCGCTTTCATTGTATGCAGCAATTGTGGCATAGGGAGCCGGTCGGCCGAGCGGACAGCACGCGGGACTTGTGATCCTGTGGTCCTGGGTTCGATCCCAGGCGCCGGCGAGAAACAATGGGCAGAGTTTCTTTCACCCTATGCCCCTGTTACCTAGCACTAAAATAGGTACCTGGGTGTTAGTCAGCTCTCACGGGCTGCTTCCTGGGGGTGGAGGCCTGGTCGAGGACCGGGCCGCGGGGACACTAAAGCCCCGAAATCTTCTCAAGATAATCTCAAGATACTGTGAACGAGTAGCTGTACATAAACTCCTAGAACCACATCAAGGTATGACCAAAGTAAATGAACAAATCCACAAGGGCCGTGACGAGGTTTCGAACCTGCGTCCGGGAGCATCGCAGACACTGCCTTAATCTGTTGTTGTTAAAGATTCGCTACTTGGAACAAACAGTTCCAAGGAGCACGGGCTATGGTGAGCCCGTAGGTACTGCCTGCCTTAATCGACTGAGCTACGACAGGGTGTGATCTGTGTGTAATGATCAAGGTATCGTGGCATTTGGCCATGCCGCCTCCCTACCATGTTCGCAAAGTTCTCACAATCTTTACTTTAAATAACCCCTACATCTACTAGATTTGTTTTTGAACACGTGTCAGTACAGGAGTGGGCAATATCTGACTCCTGTTAACAGGTTATCTTGAGACCTTGAGATAATTTCGGGGCTTAGTGTCCCCGCGGCCCGGTCCTCGACCAGGCCTTCGCCCCCAGGAAGCAGCCTGTAACGCCTGGAGAGTACACCCATGACTCACCATGGGAACGTCCTGGTGTGATCAGCCTGTGACCTCAGATTCAGCTAGTGTGTGTTACAGTACAGGAGTGGGCAATATCTGACTCCTGTTAACTGGTTATCTTGAGACCTTGAGATAATTTCGGGGCTTAGTGTCCCCGCGGCCCGGTCCTCGACCAGGCCTTCGCCCCCAGGAAGCAGCCTGTAACGCCTGGAGAGTACACCCATGACTCACCATGGGAACGTCCTGGTGTGATCAGCCTGTGACCTCAGATTCAGCTAGTGTGTGTTACAGTACAGGAGTGGGCAATATCTGACTCCTGTTAACTGGTTATCTTGAGACCTTGAGATAATTTCGGGGCTTAGTGTCCCCGCGGCCCGGTCCTCGACCAGGCCTTCGCCCCCAGGAAGCAGCCTGTAACGCCTGGAGAGTACACCCATGACTCACCATGGGAACGTCCTGGTGTGATCAGCCTGTGACCTCAGATTCAGCTAGTGTGTGTTACAAGCCCGTGACAGCTGACTATCTCACAGGTACCTATTTACTGCTAGGTAACAGGGGCATAGGGTGAAAGAAACTGCCCATTGTTTCTCGCCGGCGCCCGGGATCGAACCCGGGACCACAGGATCACGCGTCCAGTGTTCTGTCCGCTCAGCCACCGGCTTAGAGATTTCCCTTACCAAAGCTCACATCAGCCACATACCCCCATCGACTTGATAAATTTCGGGATATGTCAACCACATACCCGATCGATTGATAAAGATTAAGCCACCCAAGAGGTGGCACGGGCATGAATAGCCCGTAAGTGGTGGCCCTTTTGAGCCATTACCAGTATCAAGAGCTGATACTGGAGATCTGTGGAGGCGCGACTGCACCCTGCGTGACGGGAGATGTCTCCCGTATACCTTACCTTGAGGTGCTTCCGGGGCTCAGCGTCCCCGCGGCCCGGTCGTCGACCAGGCCTCCTGGTTGCTGGACTGATCAACCAGGCTGATACCCGCAACGACAGCTACAAATGAATAATCAGCAAGGAACTGAGGTAGTCAGTATTTTCACGCAGGCGATCATGTGTTCCATTCTCAGCTGAGGGAACTGCTTAACGACACATTCTCAATCGAGACCGACCGGGGGTTGTGGTGGGTATGTGGGCCTGCGGGCTGCTCCAAGCAACAGCCTGGTGGACCAAACTCTCACAAGTCAGAACAGTAGAACAACTAGGAGTAGAGTAGGGGAGTAGAACAACTCCCAGAACCCCATCAACCAGGTACTTATCTTGACATACCTACGAGCCCCTGTTTATAAGGTCCACGCCCGGTTGCATGTTATGAAAGAGCAGGGTACAAACCTCCCCCGTCAAGTTACGGGCTCGCCATAGCCCGTGCTACTTTGGAACTATTTGTTCTGAGTAGCTGAATCTAAAAACAACCACCACCACCTGCCCATGTAGCACGGGCTATGGCGAGCCCGTAAACCCCCTCCCCGTTCCTCAATGCTATTATGCTCACCCTCACCCCCCCCCCCCAAGTACGGAGGTCACCCACTTGGGATCAAAACAAGAAGGTTAACGACCTAACGACCTTCCTGGCTTATAATCCCCCCCCCCCCCTGACGCCAACCATACATGGTAGTGGCTCTTCCTGATCACGTAAACAAGTCACCAAGCAACCCTCACACTACTGGAATATTATGCCATCTTTTCCAGACCTTGGCGGCCATATTTTTGATTCAATGAAGACTAAGAAACTGCAGAAATTACATGGAGAAGTAAGCCTATAAGTCTAGGCTTATTTCACCATAGGCAAGTCCAATGAAGAATACACGTGGAGGGGAAGGGGGGGGGGGAGGTAGTGGTAGTTATCATAACTATCTTTACTTGTGATATCGTGGTCCGACAGGTTGTTGCTATATGAATGTGATTACCGGCAAAACAGCCCGGGCCGGGCTTGGGGAGTAGAACAACTCCCAGAACCCCATCAACCAGGTAGTCTAATTATACTTCCGTGGAACAAAAAACGTCGCGTTGTTGTTGTTGTTGTTTCAGATTTAGCTACTCAGAACGAAGTGTCCATGTAGCACGGGCTATGGTGAGCCCGTAACGGTCGTGGCGGTGTTTGCATTAATATATATCTTGGCTCTTGGAGAGGGACAATTGGCTTAGCCCACGGCTATGCTATAACAAGATTCCTCGCCTGCGTGGCTTCCTTTCTCCTCACTGCCCACTCTTGCTGCATCTCGGCGCCGCCACACGCAATTTCCACCTGTTGCACGCTCGTATGTCCTGTACGTTCAGTGTTCGCGGTGTTCAGACCCGCGGTGTTCACGTTCGCGGTGTTCAGACCCGCGGTGTTCACGTTCGCGGTGTTCAGACCCGTCGTGCACTCTACACCTGGTGCTCTTTGTTGTTTTAGATTCAGCTTCTTAGAAACAAAAGCTTCAAGTAGCACGGGCTATGGTGAGCCCGTAGTGGACTTACCTGGCACAGGGGCGGGGCTGTCTGGTGTGGTGCTCTTGCAGCACTCCACCTAATTAGTGCCGTATGAGTAAGGGGAGAGGGGAAGGTGGGAGAGAGAGAGAACAAAGTTAAAAGGGAGAAGTGAAGGAGAGGGAGATTGGAGGAGAGCCCTGTAAACACACAACGTAACGGTTCCTATTAACAGGTCCCTATTGTTACCTTGTTACAACCAGTTAGATACTTGTTACAACCAGTTAGATACTTGTTACAACCAGTTAGATACTTGTTACAACCAGTTAGATACTTGTTACAACCAGTTAGATACTTGTTACAACCAGTTAGATAGTTGTTACAACCAGTTAGATAGTTGTTACAACCAGTTAGATACTTGTTACAACCAGTTAGATACTTGTTACAACCAGTTAGATACTTGTTACAACCTGTTAGATAGTTGTGGAAACATGGTAGTTTGGTGGTGTGTTTGGCAGGAGAAGAGAGGAGAGAGGGAGGTGGAGAAGCCACCCAGATATAGTGGTGATCATCCACCACTATTCCTCGCCTGCTGTTCTCATTAGTATGCGGGGACGCGTGGTGTTCCCCAATGAATAACACTTATTAATTGCATATCTAGGCAAACAGTTTTTTTTTTTTGTTACATGAAGTTCAACCTGCGGCAGTCACAGGCGAGCTGACCAACATCCCGAGCAGGAAAACAAGTTTTATAATGAGGCAAAGATGGGAAGAGCAGCAACGTATTCATATACAGGAGAGAAGTGAGAAGTCGAGCCTCTTCTGCATATTTAGGAATCTACACACAGACTACATACCCCCAGCCACCACCACCACCCCCTAACTCTTCTACCACCACCCTTCAACCAACCCCAGCCCCTACACCACCACTACCCCTACTGCAGCCACCACTACAGCCACCACACTACAGCCACCACCACAGCCGCCACACCACAGCCACCACACACATACCCCCACACTACAGTCACCACACTACAGCCACCACCACAGCCGCCACACCACACCCACCACACAACAGCCACCACACCCACACCACACCCACCACACTACAGCCACACCACACCCCCACACCCCCCCACACCACACCACTGTACAGTTACAACGGCTGCTACCATAAACCACAACATACTAGAATTCAACAAATACAAAACAAAAACCTTCCACAAGACAACAAATAGCTTGCACTAATTACAAATGTTCTAATCTGATTGTGTTTATAGTTTATAATAAACAGAAACACCAAAATAATACAACACAACCAGCCACCCGCAATAATGCAGATGCAATCGATGTGCATGGTTGAGTGATGAAGACCACTAGGGTTTGCACTCACAGCAACTCAAGAGTGCATGAATATCACATTAAGGATACCTGGTTGATACCTGCTTGATGGGGTTCTGGGAGTTCTTCTACCCCCTAAGCCCGGCCCGAGGCCAGACTTGACTTGTGAGAGTTTGGTCCACCAGGCTGTTGCTTGGAGCGGCCCGAGGCCAGACTTGACTTTGTGAGAGTTTGGTCCACCAGGCTGTTGCTTGGAGCGGCCCGCTAGATATACTCACCTGTGTGTACTTGTACGCCGAGCTTCATCTCCTATGCCCCCTTCCCCTATTGCAATGGTTCCCTGACCCTTTTATGTTTCTAAACATGCATTCATGATTTGAAAATATGTAGTAAGCTATCTTCTTGAGGTTATCTTGAGATGATTTCGGGGCTTTAGTCCCCCCGCGGCCCGGTCCTCGACCAGGCCTCCACCCCCAGGAAGCAGCCCGTGACAGCTGACTAACACCCAGGTACCTATTTTACTGCTAGGTAACAGGGGCATAGGGTGAAAGAAACTCTGCCCATTGTTTCTCACCGGCGCCCGGGATCGAACCCGGGACCACAGGATCACAAGTCCTGTGTGCTGTCCGCTCGGCCGACCGGCTCCAAAGCGTCAACTATTCCCCTATTTCTACTTCAATTCACTTGCACGTAGTAAAATCGTAAACATAAGAATACATTAAACTGCAGAAGGCCTACAGGACCATACGAGGGGCCTATTTATATCCACTCTTAACTCATTTATACACGTGTCTAATCTAGGTTCGTAACATATGACTCCATACACAGTTTCGAGTGTAGATATGATAGAGCCCAGTAGGCTCAAGAATCTGTACACCAGTTGAGTGGCGGGACCAAAGAGCCAGAGCTCAACCCCCGCAAGCACAAATAGGTGAGTACCAGTCCAGCAACGAGAAGGCCTGGTCGGGGACTGGGCCGCGGCTCGCCGCATTAGACTTACGTCATAGTGAAACAATGATATGTATCCTCCAGCGTCCTTAATCAAATCAAACACCAACATGTATCAAACACCTAGTTCTAGTAATTATTTCTGCCATGCATGTTACAGCCCTTCAATCTCACCTTCAATCTCCCTCAATATTATCCTCCATCAATCTGTTGCTCCATCAATCTGTTGCTCCATCAATCTGTTGTTCCATCAATCTGTTGTTCCATCAATCTGTTGCTCCATCAATCTGTTGCTCCATCAATCTGTTGCTCCATCAATCTGTTGTTCCATCAATCTGTTGTTCCATCAATCTGTTGTTCCATCAATCTGTTGTTCCATCAATCTAGCACATTTACCAGATATGAGTTCCCTTCTGTGAGGCCACATTTGAGCCTCGACTCACCTTCCATTTCTTCCGCTGCTCTGATTAGGTTATCTGGTGCTGCACTTCCGCATCTCACCGAGGATAAGAACTACTACTATCACTGAACAACACTCTTACAAACATCCTGCACCACAATAACATCCTCCAACAACCGCACTCAACAAAACATCCTCCAACAAGAGCCCCAACAACATTATCCTCCAACAAACCACGTCACCTCTCGCTCTGTTATCTTAACAGGAATGTTATCAGGGGGGGACTGTATCGCCAGCCAGCGCGTCCCACCACCACCACCAACTACCACCACCACCAACTACCACCACCACCAACCAGTCTGTCCCACAAAATATTCCTGGCCACACTCGCACCCGCAAGCAACAAGAGCCTTCGGGAATCAAGGCGGCCACATCTTAAGACATATTAAGCCCCCCTGGCCGGGCTTAGGGAAAGTAGACGAGCTCTCAAAGCCCTATTCTCCACGTCCAACACAATAACGCCCAGCCTTCACACCCCCAGGGCCAACCCTATCACTCATACGCCCACGTTAGCGTCAAACATGTCAACGCTGACGTTAGCGCCAGACATATTAACGATACTAAACACCGACGTTAGGACAAGACGTCACAGATAAGATCTAGCTTGGACAATTACAACGGTCGCCAACAGACACATTGATCACAAAGAATCGAGCTTAGAGATTTAACCAGCTCTAAGTCTGGAGGATCACACCTTAAGGCGTATCTCCAGGATGGATGCAAGTCATTAGGATGCATCCTGAGCCAGCAGTCGAAGAGGCTAATTAAACCTCAGCGCTTATTACTGAAAGAAACTTATTCATATACAGCAGATGATGACATTTTGATAATATTTTTAAATACCGCCTGGTTCCAGTGCTATCTACAGTCTATGTTGATTCCGGGAATTGGTGTCGGCCGCGGCCCTATCTTTAACTAAACCTGGTAGGTTGGCGATCTAGTCGACCAGGCTATTAAGTAGCCGTTGCTCGCAGCCTGACGTATGTATCACAGCCTGGGTGATCAGGTATCCTTTGGAGGTGTACCTGAATGGGGTTCTGGGAGTTCTTCTACTACTCCCCTAGCCCGGCCCGAGGCCAGGCTCGACTTGTGAGAGCTGGTGTCTCAGTGAGGAGACTTGTTATGGGTAGGAGGGGTTGGTGGGTGGTGGTGGTTGTTATAGATTCAGCTACTCGGAACACGTTCCAGGTGAGCCCGTAACTTACCTGGCACAGGAGCAGGGCAAGAAGCACGGGCTATGGTTAGCCCCCGGTTGGTGGGGTCTACAAGTCCTTTTCAAGACCCGGACGTGCTTGTCTGAGCTTGTAGCCACTCACCAGGGAATCGCGAGTTGATGTATACTGTCCAGCCCCCCAGCATGACTCCTCACTCGGGTTCAGACCAACAGTTTCTAACCAAAACAAAGCTCAGCAAATTCAGCATTAAACTCCAGTTACACGAACTTGAGATTCTGTTGCACATTCGCTTGCTACAGAAAATGCCAAGTTGCTTTCCTTAAACACGAGCCCCAACGAGCAACACCCATGGAACAAGTTACAATGTTTTAATACACACAACAAATATACTATTAGGTACAAGCACCAGTATTTCAAGTCCAGTTGAGGGCTAACATACCAAAATAAATGGGGAAACACCCATCTATTTCCCCTGAATGGAACCTCCAGAAATTTAATACCAGTGTGTCCGTATGAGAATTCCAGAGCCGATATAGAAGAAATTGCTCGGTTCGTTTGAAGGGTGAGAGGGATTATATATAATCTATTCCAACACGAACATCAATTCGGATACCTGGTTGATGGATGATGGATTGATGGAGGCTATTGATGGATACCTAAAGCAGGTAGGAATCCTCGCCTACTGGCTACCTGGACTGGAATCCTCGTCTATATACACAATAGTTAAATGGAACAAGTTTTGACAGGCGTAAATGAGACCGGCGCATGCGTGGTGGCGAGGCGTGTACAATCGTGGTGGCGAGGCGTGTACAATCGTGGTGGCGAGGCGTGTACAATCGTGGTGGCGAGGTGTGTACAATGATGTCAGACGGGCCATGACTCACTCGCACATAACGCACCTCCACACACACACACACACACACACACACACACACACACACACACACACACACACACCTGCCTTATCATGTACACATCTCTTAAGGAATGTCATTTAACCATACCCACACGTCCATCACCTGGTTGATTGTTCAATAAATCCCTGAACTATATGTTTAACTGATCTCTAACCCTGTCTATGGAGGACAGAAGAAAATGTATATATATGCTGGTTAGCATTGTAAATGTCTGGCCACGTATGTGGTAGAAAATAATAATAATAATAAAAAAAAACACCTCAAGTGGCAACAATACGGACTAACAGTTAACTCCACATAAAATGTGTGTACGTGTATGTATAGATATATGTATAATGTATTAATATTACATACACATATTTTAGCTGCATACGAACAGCACTTCCAGAGGTTATACGGAGTAAGACACGTACTAAAGCGTTTACCTTGAGGTTACCTTAAAGAGGTTCCGAGGATCAACGCACCCCTCAGCCCGGATCTCTCAGCCACCTGGGCCTCCTGATTGGTGGTCAGGTCAACCAGATTGGTGTATACTGATCAGGAATATATATACCTGATCGGCCCGGTTGATCAGGTATCCTTTGGAGGCGTTTATGTGCTCTTTTGAATAATACCAATAATGATGTCAGCGACGGAATAGCACTTTAAAGTCAACAGAGGAAAGAGAAATAGGCAGAAACTATTCCGGATGGATCGGGATTCATCAGGCATCCGCTTACGAAACCCGTACATCTTTCAACAATCATTGTGGCTCTGTTTACATTTATTAAAGAGTTTTTTTGTGCTTTGAAACTTTACAATTCGAGATGATTATTGTTGTAAGCGATCCCGTAGTTCTTCGGCAGTCAAAGCTTGTTTATTAAATGTCAATAAAGCCGGGCGATCCTGCGGTCCCGGGTTCGATCCCGGACGCCGGCGAGAAACAATGGGCAGTTTCTTTCACCCTGATGCCCATGTTACCAAGCAGTAAATAGGTACCTGGGAGTTAGTAAGCTTTCACGAACTGCTTCCTGGGGGTGGAGGCCTGGTCGAGGACAGGGCCGCGGAGACACATGTATATGTTTAGCTCTCAGAATGTTCGGTAATACGTTTATTGCTTGTGATGTGTGTCTATGTATGTATTAACACGATACCTGGTTGATGGGGTTCTGAGAGTTCTACTCCCCAAGCCCGGCCTCGACTTGTGAGAGTTTAGTCCACCAGGCTGTTGCGTGGAGCGGCCCGCAGGCCCACATACCCACCACAGCCCGGTTGGTCCGGCACTCCTTGGAGGAATAAATCTAGTTTCTTCTTGAAAATGTCCACGGTTGTTCCGGCAATATTTCTTGCCGTTCTCGATGTACTGAACGGGGTGAGGATAGCTTGAGCTACCTCATCCCTTTGTGTGTATTTTACCTCAATAAACTTATTGCAATTTCAATTCAATTGTGAGTTCTGAATGATAGCTTCTGCAAGACACAAAAAGTACTTGAATAACACACTCTGAAGAATATAGATTTGTTGTTTATACTCATGTGATTGAGTAAGATGGACTCACAAACATACTTCATACGCCTCCTCCCACCAACACTCCCTTCCTTTCACCCCCCATAATCCCTTCCTCCCACCCCCCATAATCCCTTCCTCCCACCCCCCATAATCCCTTCCTCCCACCCCCCATAATCCCTTCCTCCCACCCCAATAATATCCCTTCCTCCCACCCCAATAATACCCCTTCCTCCCACCCCAATAATACCCCTTCCTCCCACCCCAATAATACCCCTTCCTCCCACCCCAATAATACCCCTTCCTCCCACCCCAATAATACCCCTTCCTCCCACCCCAATAATACCCCTTCCTCCCACCCCAATAATCCCCCCCCCCTTCACTCTTCTCGCTTGCACGAAAACTCACACAAAAAACTTAAGCTTTTCCCTAAACCAACCATTGCAGGAAGTGGTGGCATGAAGAGCACAAGTACGCAAGCGTTTCTACACGCACGCACGCTACCCACCCTCACCTCTGCACGCACGCACGCTACCCACCCTCACCTCTGCACGCACGCACGCTACCCACCCTCCCCTCTGCACGCTACCCACCCTCCATTACAGCGATAAAGTTACAGGCCCGTCGACGACTATGACCACTATGCGTCCATTTCAAACACTAAACACTATATTCCCCCCATTCACGTGGTGGAACGGTGGAAAGACGTCTGTCTGTGTGCGTGAGTTGTGTTGGGATGGGAAGGGGGGGGGGGGGGAATGGTGTAGACCGGATACCTTGCTTCCCCTCCCTGACCATCCGGATACAGTTCTCCCTCCCTCCCAGACCATCCGGATACTTTGCATGTTCAAAATCTTCTTGGGGCCCAGCACCACTCCTGTGCCAGGTAAGTTACGGGCTCACCATAGCCCGTGCTACTTGGAACTTGTTCCGAGTAGCTGAATCTATAACAACATCATCATCATCTTGGGGCTCCTAACCTTCCCTCAGGGACCTCAATGTTCCCTGCTTCTGCCAGGGTTTACCTTTAACCCCTGATCCCTGTCCGGCTGAGTGACCCCTAATGAAGCCCGCGATCCTACGCTAGTTTACCTTGGCACTCTTATTTTTTTAAGTTTACCTTCATAAGCACCACTCTCCCTCCTTACCTCCCTAACGAGACACCTTCTCCCTACCCATCTTGAGGTTATCTTGAGATGATTTCGGGGCTTTGCAGTGTCCCCGCGGCCCGGTCCTCGACCAGGCCTCCACCCCCAGGAAGCAGCCCGTGACAGCTGACTAACACCCAGGTACCTATTTTACTACTAGGTAACAGGGGGCATAGGGTGAAAGAAACTCAGCCCATTGTTTCTCGCCGGCGCCTGGGATCGAACCCAGGACCACAGGATCACAAGTCCAGCGTGCTGTCCGCTCGGCCGACCGACCCATCAACATTATACCCAACCTGTTGATTGACAGTTGAGAGGCGGGACCAAAGAGCCAGAGCTCAACCCCCCGCGCAAGCACAACTAGGTGAGTACATACACTACCCCCCCCCCCCACATCCCCACTTTTTCTTATTCCTTCCCCTTACTCATTCTAGTTTTTAATCCCTTATCCCTTTATCTCTTATCCCCTTACTCATTCTAATATTTAATCCCTTATCCCTTTTACTCATTTAAATTTTAAAAAATATGCAATTATATACAAAATATGAGCAGCATCGATTCCATTGAATGCCACCCCAAAGTTAATATTTCAAATTACTGCGAACAGCGAGGTGGAGAGGGAGGATTGACTGGGCACCAATGCTTAACTGTTGGACCCTGTTTACCCAGCAGCAATTGGGTACCTGGTTGATAACCGCTTGGCGGGTCGTGTTCCAGGGGAAAATGAATCGGTAAGGTTTACCATAAAGTTATGGGAAGGGAAAGCTCTCAGCCTACTGACAGGAGTTAGAAGTCTTCCGTTCCTGTACGCACCTGTGGAAGAGGAGAGAGAAGGAAGGGTAGGAGGGGGGGGGGGGGGGGTTTGAAACTAGGTTCGATAAGGAGTTTGTGAGGGAACAGGTGAGAGAACAGTGAGGATGGGTTGTGACATGGGTGTTGTTGTTATAGATTCAGCTACTCTGAACAAGTTCCAAGTAGCACGGGCTATGGTGAGCCCGTAGTGGACTTACCTGGCACAGGAGCGGTGCTGTGCTGTGCTGTGCGTGTGTGTGCGTGTGTGTGTGTGTGTGTGTGTGTGTGTGTGTGTGTGTGTGTGTGTGTGTGTGTGTGTGTGTGTGTGTGTGTGTGTGTGTGTGTGTGTGTGTGGGTGGGTGTGTGTGTGTGGGTGTGTGAGTGCGTGCGTGCGTGCGTGCGTGCGTGCGTGCGTGCGTGTGACATGGGATTGATTGATTGATGAAGATTAAGCTACCTAAAAGGTGGCACGGGCATGAATAGCCCGTAAGTGGTGGCCCCTTTTGAGCCATTACCAGTATCAAGAGCTGATACTGGAGATCTGTGGAGGTGCGACTGCACCCTGCGTGACGGGAGATGTCTCCCGTGGTGACATGGGTGTGGCAAGCTCAATATGTACCTGACGGAGGGGGGTGGGGGTTGTGGGAGTTCTCCCCATATAGGGGAAGGGGGGGGGGGGGCAGAAAGGTTGGGTTGCGTCATGTCATGAGTATGGCCAAGCACCAGACAGGAGAAGCACTTTCCGGAGCGGTCTGGGGCCAGGTCTAAGGGCCAGCGGTCTGGGGCCAGGTCTAAGGGCCAGCGGTCTGGGGCCAGGTCTAAGGGCCAGCGGTCTGGGGTCAGGTCTAAGGGCCAGCGGTCTGGGGTCAGGTCTAAGGGCCAGCGGTCTGGGGCCAGGTCTAAGGGCCAGCGGTCTGGGGTCAGGTCTAAGGGCCAGCGGTCTGGGGGTCAGGTCTAAGGGCCAGCGGTCTGGGGCCAGGTCTAAGGGCCAGGTCTAAGCTTAGCCTTGTAGTCTCATCACTGACGTCACTACTCGAGTAGGGTCTAAGACCTGAGAAAAGTTTTGTCATTGACCCCTACGTCATTGCTACTCTTTAAACCCAACCCAATCCTAATGAAAAAAACAAAGCTTGTGTTATACAAAAAGGAGACCTGGTCGAGGACCGGGCCGCGGGGACGCTAAGCCCCGAAATCATCTCAAGATAACCTCAAGATATATATTTATAGCGTGTAGCGTCACTCTGACGTTATAATGTTCATGCCGATGCTGGTTTGAAATCAAGCCGGAGTCTCAACTCTGCACGACATCCGCCTCGAGATGATTGCATCACTGCCTCATATTTTCCTCCATGACTTATGTTTGGTGGTGTTTGGTAGTGCCCGTGTGGGCGGCCCGGACATGTTATAGTCACACTCCCGCAAGCGATGCTATACACGCCCGCTCTAATGCCCCGTTACGTGGGCTGCTGTGGGATGGGACGGGGACCCGTGGAAAGGACGAGGCTGGAGCGAGGCGCGGAATGGAGAGGAATCTATTATCCAAGTCTAGGCGTGGAGGGGTAGTAGTTAGGGGGGGGTGGGGGGTTGTAGGTGGAGGGAAGGTGGGGGTGGGGGGTTGTGGGTGGAGGGAGGGTGGGGTGGGGGGTTGTGGGCGGAGGGAAGGTGTGGTGGGGGTTTGTAGGTGGAGGGAAGGTGGGGGTGGGGGTTGTGGGTGGGGGTTGTGGGTGGAGGGAAGGTGGGGGTTGAGGGGGGGGGGGGGGAAAGGGGGTATTAAGAATGGGTCAAGGGAGGATGACAGTGAGGTGAGTCAGGGGTTACAGCGGGGTGCCAGGGGGGGAGCAAGCAAGGGGTGACTCACAGGGGAGAGAGAGGGAGAGAGACGGCCCAATATGGCAGCTGAGCACACCCCTTTTGGGGACAACTATTTATTTGCCCTTCCTCCTCCATGCGTTCTCTTCTCTCCCTCCTCCTCTCTCACTTATTCCTCTTCCAATTTCTCTCATCTCCAGACAGTAAAAGGCAAGATAACCACACAGGGAGGAGAAAACACGAGATAAATGAAGAGATTTGAAGAAGCGAACAAAATAAGAGATTCTATAGATTTAACTCTCAATGTATGAACCTTAAATATAATTCAGGTTACACAAGACATAGAGAGGGGGGGGGGAGGGGGTTGTAGTACAGATGGGTTCCTTCTCCACTCAATCGCGAATCCTGGCTTCGAATCCCGGGCGAGACAGAAATGGATGGGCAAGTTTCCTTTCGCCAAATGTCCCTGTTCACCTAACAGTAAATAGGTATTCTGAAGCTGGGCAACTGTTGTGGGGGTTTGCCATCTTGGAGATGGTCAGTAGTTCGACTTTGTGGGGGGGGGGGGGGAGCATCGATACAAGCTTAATGCATATACATATATATACACACACACACACACAGGCTGTCTGTCCCCGACCAAACATTACCAAGAGCTAAAACACCTTGCACAAAGTACGACTAAAATCACCATAACAAAGATAGTGTTCCAGGGTTTAACAAGGCAAGAACCAGTCATTAGTGGCAAGAGTGAATGGGTACACACACACACACACACACACACACACACACACACACACACACACACACACACACACACACACACACACACACACACCTGGAAACACCACCACACACGTTACAAACACTAGGGGAAAGCCTGACACACGCACACAGCCTCACACTGGCTCAGTCTCTCGGAATGTGATGAAATGTCTACCTACAGATCTCCCGACTACACACTCCAGACTCCACAACGCAACAACCAGTGTCTTCTCAACCATGGAGCAGCGTTTATCATAACAAAGAGTTATATATATGTTGCCTTAAATGAATCATTCCCAATGTTGTAATCTACCGGGAATTTAGTTCTTTAGAAGTATTGACATTTCCTTCACAAACTGTCACCCATCACTTGACAAAACCAACAATAACTGTGTACCCCAATAAACCTCTTTCAATTTCAACAGTAACTATCAGGAATCACTTCACAACAGCAACAAGCCTTTCCATTATTATCGATTAGGAAAATATTCATTAAAATTCTACTATGAACTCCTTGCATACCACTGCCCAATCAACGCCTCGGATACCACTGCCCAATCAACGCCTTAGATACCACTGCCCAATCAACGCCTCGGATACCACTGCCCAATCAACGCCTTGGATACCACTGCCCAATCAACGCCTCAAATACCACAGTCAATACAACACCATGTGAGTGTGGGAGGGAAAGCTAATACAAAGGTAGACTCAACTGTTTGTCTTCCCCTTCTCTGTTGGACTCTCTCTATACAGGATGGAGAGGGTGAAGAATTACTTAGCTCCTTCAATGGGACAACGTTTAATTCTAATTGAATTATAAAGATGGAGGCAGAGGATGGAGCCGGGCACAAGCAATGGAGGAAGGGGAGGAGGTGGAGGTGGAAAAGAAAATAAGAAAGGAGGAGGAGGTGGAAAAGAAAATAAGAAAGGAGGAGGAGGAAAGCAGTAGTGCAGTGCCACTCAACAATGTCAACACACTCCCGGATCTAGGGCGCAGGATAGCCAAACATGACCCCGTCCCCTCAACCTCTAACCCTGTCCCCCCTCAACCCCCCTATCCTCCCGCTAGAAGCCTCTCCTATCCCCCTACCCCACACAAAATAATCGTCTCCCCTCATGTCACACCACTACTATAAAATTTGAAAATTTTCCCCAAAGGATGAGTTTACTGGGCGGCGTCACTCATCCTGTGAGTGAACATACCGACATATGAGTACATACAACACCCTCCAATGGGAAGAAACCCCACTGGGTTATTCATCCAACTATGGAATTTTGCCAAGTCCCCCCCCCCCTCCCCTTCCCACTCTGTAGGTGCTAAGTTGTGGAATCTTCCAAGAACAGAACGTATATTTCGCAAGAAGTGTTTTCCTAACTCAAAGTAACACTGAGTTAACGCTCATGAACATATTACACACATTTCTAGCGTCTCTTAGGCGGACACAGTCTCGAGTAGTGGTCAAGGCGGTGTTACACTTCTGCAACACCTTAGCTTATCTGTCGCTTCCATTCAGAATCTCCATGGGGTACCTGCATCTACGAAGCAGTCTTCCTACTGCAGTTTCCTACCCACGGTCACTTCCTTTTTCTCTATAGTGATAGAGGGGATCTTGGCTGCAGCTACATTGTATTTATTTATTTATTTATATATACAGTATACAAGAGTTCTTACATTCTTGTACAGCTACCAGCACGCATAGCGTTTCGGGCAGGTCCTTAATCTTAAGTTCCCTGGAATACGACCCGCCAAATCGTTTAACAACCAGGTACCCATTTTACTGTTGGGTTAAACAGAGGCTACAGTTAAGGATTGGCGCCCAGTAAATCCTCCCCGGCCAGGATACGAACCCAGGACAAAGTGCTCGCGAAACGCCAGGCGAGTGTCTTAACCACTACACCACTGAGACTGTAAATCAGACTGTATCAGCGAACATACTCACTGATATGTTCTTCTATCCTCCTTTCCTCAATTCCCTTGACGATATACCTAATTTGAAGACGAGTTTCTGAGATGACATTCCCTATGCCTATTCCCCCCATTGCCGGAACAACCGTGGACATCTTCAAGAGGAAACTAGATTTATTCCTCCAAGGAGTGCCGGACCAACCGGGCTGTGGTGGGTATGTGGGCCTGCGGGCCGCTCCAAGCAACAGCCTGGTGGACCAAACTCTCACAAGTCAAGCCTGGCCTCGGGCCTGGCTTGGGGAGTAGGAGAACTCCCAGAACCCCATCAACCAGGTATGCTCTTCTGAAGCGCTCTCAGCAGTCAGCACATCCGCTCGTTCATTTCAGGATTCGAACACACGACTTTATAATGGTCCAGGACGGATCGAAACGTCGCCGTCGCTTCACTTTCTGAGGTGTGGCTTTGGTCGTCAATGTGAGAGAATCTAGAGGGATTGTAAGCATTTTTCCGTGATTAGATAAGAACATAAGAACAAAGGTAACTGCAGAAGGCCTATTGGGCCATACGAGGCAGCTCCTATTTATAACCAGCCAAACCCACTCATATACATGTCCAACCCACGCTTGAAACAATCGAGGGACCCCACCTCCACCCCGTTACGCAGTAATTGGTTCCACAAATCAACAACCCTGTTACTGAACCAGTATTTACCCAAGTCAGGATTAGTTAGCATTTTCACAGCTCTCTTGATTTCAGTTATTGTCACTATGATTTTTGCCTGGATAAAATGTTCCCAAGGCTTTGTTGTACGCCTTTGGTGTCGGTGCAGACCTGTTCCTCCTGTGTGTGTGTATATATATACAAAGTATCTTCATGGTATCTTCAAAGTATCAGGCCTGGTCGACGACCGGGCCGCGGGGATGCTAAGTCCCGTAAGCACCTCAAGGTAAGGTAACCATAGTTTTTCTTCATTTCCGTTTTTAAAGGCAGTATTTCTAATTACATTGTACGCTGCTCCAGCCCTCTAGCCACCTCCTCTCACTCCTTTCCACCCCCCTCCCACACGCACACAATAACCTCTAGCCCCCATCCCGCCACAGCAAACCATCTCTAGCCAGCTGTAATTCCATCCCCCGTGCTGGGGGGCGAGTGACACCCCGTCCAGACCCCACACCAACAGAGGAACCAATCCCTGAACTATATGTTTAACTGATCTCTAACCCTGTCCATGGAGGACAGAAGAAAATGTATATATGCTGGTTAGCATTGTAAATGTCTGGCCACGTCTGTGGTAGAAAACAATAATAATAAAAAAAAAACAGAGGAACCCTCCGTCTCTCGCCATCTCAAACATGACGGTAATTTCATCCCGTTTCACGCTACGTCGCCTAACTTCCGGGGTCTTAGATGATGTCTTAGTCTTAAAGATGTACAGGTTACACAAGTGGCTGCGTAAATACTCGAGTCCTGGCCCAGGAAGTGCCACTGATGTTTCTTGATAAGTATTATGCAAACACCGGCAGATAAGTACTAGGTACCTCCATCAGTTGACTGACAGTTGAAAAGGCGGGACCAAAGAGCCAAAGCTCAACTCCCGCAAGCACAACTAGGTGAGTGCTACCGGGGAAGTACCAGCGGCGGCATGAGTGACGGACAAGGGATAAACATCCTGTGACGTCATACTTCAGATTACGGGCTATTCATGCCCGTGCCACCTCTCGGGTGGCTTAATCTTTATCAATCATACTTCAGAGCCACTTATCAACGTGAAGGTGACCGCGCCCACTGCAAGTAGTTCTGGAGAGTAATGACAACTTAGGTTGACCTGACCACGGTCTCCTGGTTGACCCGACCACCAACCGCGGTCTATCCTGGTCTGGTCAACCAGGCCCACAAGCAAGGCCTGCGGGCCCGCCCAACATTGCGTTGGACTTGCTGTCATCTCCAGTGTCTTGACCGACAAGTCTAACAGAGACCAATCTTGTCCGACAAGCAACTTTTGTCAAGTTAACAACCTCTTCCTCTGATAAGAACCCCAGGCAACCTACTGCGTAGACAACGGCAGTATCGCGACGCTTTAGTTTCTACTCGTTACTGTCCGTCGCAAACTAATTGGTCGATTCCGTTACAAAAGCGACGAAGTCGGAGCGAGGATTACACCCAAGAAAACAACGATAACGGAGTCCTGTGTACTGTTATCCCCCAGCACAATGGGAAGGGGGGGATGGGAGGGGGGACCATGACCACCAGTCTCGATATAACGGAAGCATCTGGTGGGAGGGGGGGGGGGGATAGAGGAGGGGAGGGGGGGGATAGAGGAGGGGAGGGGGGGATAGCGGAGGGGAGGGGAATCAGGTAAGGACGCGCACATCTGGAGAACGATCCGCGGAAGGTACAGGAAGAGGTGAATCCTTAAGGATAAACTTAACGTGAAAAAGATCGACGTAGGAGAGAATAAGGGGAAGATAAGGGGAAGATAAGGGGAAGATAAGGGGAAGAGAATGGAGGGAAGAGAAGGGGAGAGCCGGACGAACAGAGAGAACCACAATTAAGCCTTTCACGATATATGATAGAGCCCAGTAGCCTCAGGAATCTGTACACCAGTTGATTGACAGTTGAGAGGCGGGACCAAAGAGCCAAAGCTCAACCCCCGCAAGCACAAATAGGTGAGTACACACAGTCAGGCAAAGACAGTAGGACCCAAGACCTCTCCCTCTACCGGGATCAACTCTGTGACGTCACACATCATAGATATAGAACACAAAAATGGGTCTTATTTTCGTCGGGTTGGGGGGGGGGGTTGTTTATGGAGTAGCGATAACGTCGAGGGGTACAGAGTCGGGTCTTAGACCCTACTCTGCTAACTCCAGCTCTCTTGGAGGTGTATCCACTCGGTAACAAAACGCATCAGTAGAAATACTGACTTTTGTAGTTGATTTGGCGCCTATCATTTGGCGCCCATCATTGGGTCCACATCAAACATGATGAATCTTTTAACAGTGTATTCAAATCATATTTTCTCCCTAGACTTAACTCTGAATTTCCAGAGAATGAAGATTCGGATCTTTGAGTCTCTAAGGGAAGTTCCTAATATCGTGTACAGTATTAGCTGCTACACTTTCTATGACAATATGTCCATTCAATGGTACGATGTCCCACCCTTAACTGCATTATCTAAATCAGGCCAAACAAGGAAAAGATGAATATTATAACGTGTCACAGTAACGGCGATATCATTGGCGCCAAATACGAATTACAAATGGATGATAAACTTTAATATTTAAACTAGGAAATAGATAAAAAAACAAGATAACCACCACGGTAATGTAAACTACATCACTCCACCTCTAGGGGTCTCTACAAGGGTTCAACCAGCCTGTTGGGGGAGGGAGGCACACACATTAGGCCTTACACTATGGAGTGGCGACTATAGATAGTGACTAGTGACTATAGTGGCTAGTGGTCACTATATCTAGTGATAGTGACTATATAGGCTTGACTATAGATAGGCAAGCCTATGTGTCACACAGAGCCCATTCTAGATGCCATTCTAGAACGATAATAGCAAAACAAGGCGATTGGAGTTTCTGTTCCACCAGCAGAGCAGGAAAACCAGACCGGCGTTCCAGCACCCGGCCCTGGCGCAGCAGACGGGCTAATCTGCTGGTCGCCACGGCGGATTATTATAAGCCTGGAATTGTCGTCAGTCAGCTCATATTGCCCGACACATTATAATGGCTGCCACTGGCAACAGGCGTGCCGCCTTGACACCCAAGTTGCACCAGTCCTCAGGGATGATATGCAATGAGGACTCGTGCATGTGTTGCTAGCATGAACCCAAGGCGACTCGTCCTCGGGGCCACGAGTACGGCCCTAACCTAACCTAACCTAACCTCTTTCGGTGTACGAGCCCCATACTATCCCCTACCAGAGTACGAACCCACTGTCTCCCCCAGCAGTATGAGAGGCGGGACCAAAGAGCCAGAGCTCAACCCCCGCAAGCACAATTAGGTGAGTATACTAGCCTCACCCCCCCCCCCACACCCTGCAGTGTAAAAAAAAGGGACAGTTTTCTAGGTCAGGGCGAGCCAGCTTTATACATTAATACAACACACAAGGTGGGAGAACACCTGAGGTGCAACAGCAACGTTGCAACACGTGTCCGAGGAAGTATCAAGTGTCCTTTGGCACACACAACGTCTCAAAGATCAGGCTCAAGATGTCTTTGTCGACCATTTGCTCCCAAGCAAAAAGTGAAGTGTACTATTCCTGAAGAGTTGGTCAGGAATTTATAACTATTATAATATACTAATATATATAGATATATACTATATAGTAATATACTAATATAATATACTAATATATATAGATATATACTATATAGTAATATACTAATATAATATACTAATATAGAGACACTATTTATAATATAGTTTGTCCCTTTATTAAATACGAGAAACTCAAGTATCTACGTTTAAAATTTGAAGACCAGATATTTTTTTTTTTTTTAACAATAAAAAAGTTCAGAGATGGCGCATCAAATTTAAAGGGCCTCCTGCCCCCCCCCCCCCCAACTCCCCCTCATAAAAAAGTGGTAAGGGAGGGTGAAAGGTAACATCAGATTGCTTGTTAAGAGCATGATAAAATTCCCACACAAAACCGGGCGAAACAGGGGGGCCAGATTCACGAAGCAGTTACGCAAGTACTTACGAACGTGTACATCTTTCATCAATCTTTGACGACTTTAGTTACATTTATTAAAACAGTTTACAAGCATGAAAACTTGCCAATCAACTGTTGTTATTGTTATAAACAGCTTCCCGGTGCCTCGGAGCTCATTAACTGTTTAACAATTGTAAACAAAGCCGCCAAAGATTGAGAAGAGATATACTGGTTCGTAAGTACTTGCGTAACTGCTTCGTGAATCTGGCCCCACAAACCCAGCAAGCATTTAATGCCTTAATTTGCCCAACAGGTTCCTAAGTCTTTACATGAAATAAAAACCATGACGTTTCGGTCCGTTGTTATTAAGTCATAATTGAGGAAGAGTAGGAGAGAAAACTTTAAGGCGAGGGGGTAGATGGAGTG
Source organism: Procambarus clarkii (assembly GCF_040958095.1). Taxonomy (NCBI): domain Eukaryota; kingdom Metazoa; phylum Arthropoda; class Malacostraca; order Decapoda; family Cambaridae; genus Procambarus; species Procambarus clarkii. The sequence continues at coordinate 21,020,854 of NC_091227.1, read as the reverse complement.
GGAGTGTGAGGGTGGAGTGGGAGTGTGAGGGTGGAGTGTGAGGGTGGAGTGGGAGTGGGAGGGTGGAGTGGGAGGGTGGAGTGGGAGTGTGAGGGTGGAGTGGGAGCGAGGGTGGAAGGTAGAATGAGGGAGATTCCCTCTCCCACTCTTGCTCAGTAACGAAGTAAATATGTGATGAATCCTCGTGTTTCTTAAGTATCCACTAACGAAACCTGTGCATCTTTCTTCGACTATGGAGGCTTAACTTGTGTTTGTTAATTAAATAGTTTACGAGGTTCGTAAACTTTGTTTATAATAATAATCTCGTACCGCTTTGGCGTTCAGAAAACGTTTCATAAATGTAAATTAAGACGCCATGATTGAGGAAAGATGTACAGGTTTCGTCAAGTGGATACGGAAACGTTCGACAAATCGTGTACCAGGACGGATAGAAACGTTTTCAATCAATGTGTGCGTGGGTTGGGTTATTTACTTTGACGAAAATTATCTGTGCCCACTGGCCACCGAGTGCTGTCGGGTGTTAGGTAAAAGTCTCATGACTTCCAACACTTTTGTACAGTCAGTTGTGGTCCAGTGGGTACATGGTATTGGATAGGCTAGGTGTTTGGAGCGCCTGGCTGTCTGAGGTTCAAACCCTTCACGAGGAAGAGAAGAGTTTCAAGCTTTTGCCTGTGTGTATTATATATATATATATATATATATATATATATATATATATATATATATATATATATATATATATATATATATATATATATATATATATATATAATATATATATATATATATATATATATATATATATATATATATATATATATATATATATATATTATTCTGCGTATGGTACAGGGACAGGAAGAGAGCTGCCCCCAGTAGCAAGTGAGTTACCAGGTCACAGCAGCAGCAGCAGTAAAGGCAGAGACAAAAGAACAGGTGTGGAGTACAAGGGAGGAAATCACCACCGTGACCCCCACCCCCGATAAAACACGACACAATACACTGATAACTAAAGATCAGAGGGAAGTGAAAGCCGCAAGGGCAAATGAGGCGAACTGGGATTAGGGGAGGAGGTGGGGGGAAGAGTCCGGACATGGGGGTAGGGCGGGGGTTGAGAAGAGGGTAAGGGGGGGGGGGCTACTCAAGGTCGCTTGCGTCATCACCGGGTCTCTGAAACCAAATACTGGCACCCTTCACCCTGCCTCGTCTTCCAGCTCAAGGTAATCCTTCCCGGTCCTCCCCGTCGCCTGCATGTGCCCCTACCCACCCACCTAATCCAGGTAGGATTATATACAACTATATTAGGATTATATATAGCAATAACAAAGGACAAAGCGCCTCTTCTATCTGTGCAGGCTCCCCATGCTGGGGACTTCCTGTTGGCTGTCCCTAATTCCGCCTTGGGCACCCACCTGGACCATCGCCTTGGGCACCCACCTGGGTCATCGGGCCTCTAAGTGTTGGTGTTGCGCCTTGGCGCCCCTATCTCTACCGACCACCAGGGTATCTGCGGCTACGCGTCGGCAGAACAATACGGCAGACGTGGTCTCATCTGTCGTAAGTCACCGGGAAAGATTGCCAGACATGAAGCAGTCAATGACATCATGAAGAGAAGTTTGGCTACAGCTGGGTGTCCAGCATATATGAACCTCAGTTGTGCAGACCTGACAACAGTCACAAACGCCCAGATGGAGTCACCCTGCAGCCGTGGAGGGATGATAAACAGGTCGTGTGGGACTACACATGTGCGTCTACATCAGCTGATACTTCTACCTAGCAGTACAGCTGAGGTAGATACATATGTGTATCTGTTAGCACATATGAACCTGCCTCCACAACCAAGAAGCCTGTCCGAGGTGACGTTAATCCTCGGAATCATTATAAAGTAACCTCAAGGCAAGGTAAAGGCAGAGTAGAGGGGGGGGGGGATGCAAAGGTTTTGACGAGCCAAGTACCAAAGAAACAGAACACAATAGGTGGATGGATCACAGGTTGTACCTAAACCCCAAAATCTCGACTCCAGACATGCCCCCCATAGTCGCTCTATGTACTATCATATCCGATGCTAGGGGTTACAATTCCCTACCGCCGACCTTCGGTCCCCTAGTTGGGAAGAGGGCGTAGGGACTGATGAGGAATGTATCACACCAGCAAACACTGTCACGGGCTCACCATATCCCGTGCTACTTGGAACTTTTTGTTCCGAGTAGCGAATCTTTAACAACAACAAACGACTGTCCTCGTTCTCACCAACCACTATTGGTGGATAGTGGTTGGATAGTGGATAGCCACTATTCCCTATCCTCCCTCCCCCCGATCTTACGTGTTAAGACCGATTTATTAAATACATAAAACTAATGCAAAACTAATCAAATACACTATGCAAAACAATGCCATGCATTTTACACAAGCTATAAGAGAGTTACCGTTTTCTCTGACTGGATATATGCAACACGCTTGGGTTAATGGTATGCAATAAACGGTGTTTCCCCGTGTACAGCCTTACTAAGCAGTGATGTCAACTTGGGTGCAGCGGTGAATACCTAGCACGTGAGGAGGGGCGGAGGTGGGTGAGCAACGGGTACGTGGGGATCAGAGAGGTGCAGTGTGAGGGGGCAGTGTGAGGGGCAGCGGGGACCAGGTTATGAGTTCGGAAGGTGGTAGGATGCTAGAACATGCAGGCAATGAGTCGCAATAACGTGGCTAAAGTATGTTGACCAGACTACACACTAGAAGGTGAAGGGACGACGACGTTTCGGTCCGTCCTGGGCCATTCTCAAGTCGATTGTGAATGGTCCAGGACGGACCTAAACGTCGTCGTCCCTTCACCTTCTAGTGTGTGGTCTGGTCAACATGCTAGAACATCATCCCACAATATGTTCATTTACATTCAAGCACACATATCACATCCCCAGTTTCGTGCTCCATAAATCCAGAGACATTAGAAATAACGTTTTCAGCGTCAGAGTCGTTAATAAATGGAATGCATTAGGCAGTAATGTGGTGGAGGCTGACTCCATACACAGTTTCAAATGTGGATATGATAAAGAGCCCAGTAGGCTCAGGAACCTGTACACTAGTTGATTGACAGTTGAGAGGCGGGACAAAAAAGCCAAAGCCCAGCCTCGCAAGTACATCTAGGTGAGATTTCACACAAGTTACTGCATATTCGTCCTCTGTTACTGGCTTTTACTAGATATGGCAAGATATAGGAAACTATCTATGGTACTGCATTGTACTCTTTAGACCTATACTATATATCGCTTCCATCCTACTTACTACCATTATCTTGCCTTAAGAGTGAACATGCTCCCTTGTTCTGCCTTATCGAGGTGTTTGAGCGCGCGCGTGTAAGATGTGAGGCAGTCGTGCAAATGCATTTGTACTCCTGTCATGATTCTCGAATGGTACAAGAGATGACTATCAATGTGCAGAGAGGGATGCTGCCCCGTGGGTTGGCAGCATCCCTCATCCCAGTATGGCAGTTGCCATACTGGGAGATGCTGCCAATAGATGATTGGCCATCTATTGCAAAACAAGTGTGCATCTTAGCTCCTCTTACTGCAGAGATGAATGCAACAATTTACTTTTAGTGTCTGGTGATTTAAATGGCATAATTTAAAACGTGAAGTTCTCAAGTTTACGATCATACCCACTAATGAGTTATGCCAATTAGCGTGATGTACAAGGGGTGGGGGGGTACCCAGGGCACGAACACTGCGTGATGTACAGGGGTACCCAGAACACGAACAACACATGATATACAGGACTACCAAGAACACGAACGCGCCTAAAAATTTCTTCTACAGGTCAATGACAAGAATGGAAGTGATGACAATTACTGAACAGCAACTACGGGGAATTGAATTACTTAGATGTGGTGGATTTCAGCCTTACAGAACCTAGGTTTAATAAAGCATGGGGGATAGGCTTGTCTTGTGGTAACATGTGTCTTGAAACACGCCCACTTTTATTCTCGAAATATTTATTTAAAGTGTTGGGGGGAGACTGAGGAGTAGTGTTCTCTTGACTGTGCATATCGTCCATCTACTCCCTCACTGTATTCTATATTTTCTACCATATATTTTGCCCCAGTAGTTTGTTACACAAATTGGGGTTAATCTCAAACAGCCATTTGTCAGGTTACACTTAAAGGAGTTCGTCAAGGTCTTCCAGTAATTGCATGCCGTCCTCTGACACTTTTTTTTACATTACATATTAGGCTTACATCACCTGTAAACATTGGCATGTATGAGCTCACTCCCTCGAGGTCATTTCCATTAATTAGGAACAGCAGTTGTGCCCAGGACGCAGCCTTGGGGGTCAACCCCACTTGTCGTCGTTGTTATAGATTCAGCTACTCGGAATAAGTTCCAAGTAGCACGGGCTATGGTGAGCCCGTAGTGGACTTACCTGGCATAGGAGCGGTGCTGAATGGCCCCCCCACTTGTCACATCTCTCCCGCTTTATACTGCCGTTTTGACCCACTGTTTTCTGTCCATCCGGTACTCCTTTTCCCAGCTTGTACACCAACCTTTCATAAAGAACAGTATTAAATGCCGTTTGATTATCTGGGAAGATGCAGTGTATCTGCCATTTTTTTCCCAGTGTCATATTTCGGTGACTGTCGTGGGAGTACATCAAATTTGTCAGGCATACCTGGAGCATACCTGGAAAGGGTATCGGGAGTTCTTGACACTGCAGGCGATGAGTCACAATAACGTGGCTAAAGTATGTTGATCAGACCACACACTAGAAGGTGAAGGGATGACGACGTTTCGGTACCGTCCTGGACCATTCTCAAGTCGATTCTTCAAACTCCCCGGTCCCCCCGAGTTCGGCCTGAGGCCAGACATGACTTTCCACGCAATTAATTTATGTTGCTCTTCCGTAATACAAGTTAACCCTGTACAGGTGCTGCCCTCCAGACGGGAGGCGCATCATTGCAGACCAGTGTCACTGAATTGCAATCCTGACATACATACAGGATACACATGGGGAAAAAGTATTGAAAACCCATAAAGATTATTCGCATATGGCATAATCTTACTTTATAAGGTAAGGTACAAGCTTACTTTAATTGGTAGTTAGGAGCTTTTAAGAAACGCCTAACTACCATATAAAGTAAACTTAGGCCAAATGTGATGATCTTTAAGGATTTTCATTTGGGGTTTCTCCCATCTGCAGTTGCATGTAGGAGTTATAAATAGCTCATTATAAGGGCTAATAACCTGGCACCTCTCCTGTGTCAGGTAAGTTACGGGCTCACCATAGCCCGTGCTACTTGGAGCTTGTTCAGAGTAGCCGAATCTATTACATCAGGTTAATCACCTCAGTGCCGCTCCACGGTTGGGTTGGGTCGAATAGATTTGAAAATCCGTTGGCAAAGTTCTTTTGCATGATATGATTGTATTGGCCTCCGAATGATTAGCTGGATTACTTGCCTTTCTTACGCTTCTGGTTAGGAAAAACAGTTGCATTACTTACGGAGTGACAAATCGGGAGAACGGGCGGTTAGGTTATCTTGAGATGATTTCGGGGTTTTGGTGTCCCCGCGGCCCGGTCCTCGACCAGGCCTCCACCTCCAGGAAGCAGCCCGTGACAGCTGACTAACACCCAAGTACCTATTTTACTGCTAGGTAACAGGGGCATAGGGTGAAAGAAACTCTGTCCATTGTTTCTCGCCGGCGCCTGGGATCGAACCCAGGATCACAAGTCCAGCGTGCTGTCCGCTCGGCCGACCGGCTCCCTACAGACTGGCTGTACTACCACAGCCAACCCCACCGTCACTAGAGTAACACCCGCAAAATTACCATAATTGCTACCATCACTAGCCTACGGGGCAATGACCTGTCAAGTGGTTGGGCACCGTTCCTTCTCTTCGTAATCGTATTCCAGCTCTTGGGCCATCCTCGTATAGGCCCAGTCCAACTGGCTTAGCGGTTAAAATGGAAACTGGTCCGACCTTCAAAAGGGTCACGCGGAGTTTACCTTAAATCAATTCGAAGACTTATATTCCACAGGTCCGGCATGGCGGCCAATTCAGGTGATAACTTTATCTAGAAGGCTGATGCTTAGAGGGGTCCCCTTTTTATATATATATATATATATATATATATATATATATATATATATATATATATATATATATATATATATATATATATATTTAGAGGGGTCCCCTTTATATATATATATATATATATATATATATATATATATATATATATATATATTTAGAGGGGTCCCCTTTATATATATATATATATATATATATATATATATATATATTTAGAGGGGTCCCCTTTATATATATATATATATATATATATATATATATATATTTAGAGGGGTCCCCTTTATATATATATATATATATATATATATATATATATATATATATATATATATATATATATATATATATATATCCCATCACCATTAATAAAGAGCACAATCACTACAAAGCTAAGATAATTATGGCCAACAGCGCTCATGCAAACCATTATTGCCAACACGATCACTAAGGCAACCCCCTACTACAATAATTATTACCAACATAAAGGCAGCAACCACCAACCCCCCCACCCAGTACCGTTGTTGGTAAACAACAGGATCATTAGAGACTGGTACGCTTTAAAGGTAGTTGATCAAGAGAGGCTAGGAAATGTATATGTTTATCTCTCAGAATGTTTGGTAATATGTCTATTGTTTGTGATGTGTGTCTATGTATGTATTAACACGATGTACTGAACGGGGTGAGAATAGCATGAGCTACCTCATCCCTTTGTGTGTATTTTACCTCAATAAACTTATTTCAATTTCAATCAAGAGAGGAATCCCAAGGCCGCCAGAACACATGATACTAAAGCAAGTAGTAGTGGCTATAGTGTGGTGGTAATAATTACCTATAAGTGACTACGAGGAGAACGCGAGGTCTGACTATGCTCCACCTACTAGCCCTCGTTGCGTTATAATGTAACTATTCTGAAGTTTAAATTCTTTCTCGAATCTGGTCTTAAAAGTTGTGTATGGAGGATATAAAAGTATATGGAGGTATAAATGTGTATGGAGTGTATAAAAGTTGTGTATTAAAACGTTGTGTATTTAAAAAGTTGTGTACAACTTTTTAGCAAACGGTACAAGTACAGTACTGTAGGTTCATTACAGTATTCTCCGCCTCGTTCGAGTTCCCAACTTCTATTTACGTCATCTATTGCTACATTCATAGTCAGTATCCTTCAGTATCCTGTATGTGTGATAATCACAAAGGGGGGGGGGAAGAAAGTAGCGAGTTTACTACACCCAAAAATCACAATACTGTGATTTTATTTCTCTATTATTTCTCTTTACTTCTCTATTTATTTCTCGCTATTTATTTAGCGAGTGTATTTCTCGACAGACCTCCATGAACAGGGTTAGTGGCTTTGGTGGAATGTAACCATGTATAAGATCATAAGTACAAAGTTCGAATTTCAGTCTTTGCAACGAGTCAAAGTCAATAACATTTCCTATGAGGCTACAGCCATGGGCGAATGTGGCCAATAAATTGGAGTCCCTCGATTGTTTCAAGCGTGGGTTGGACATGTTTATGAGTGGGATTGGGTGGTTATAGATAGGAGCTGCCTCGTATGGGTCAATAGGCCTTCTGCAGTTACCTTGTTCTTATGTTCTTAAATCTCTGGGGGTGCGCCTCGTTCCACAATTCACGGGAGTACCCGGAACTAGCCCTCTGAAACTAAGACAACTTGGACTTCTTAATTGTGTATTTAGTGTTACCAAATCAGATAAAATTCCCCCCGCCCCCCCCCCCCCCCCCCCGCTAAACAATATACCTATGCTGTACGACGATAATACTATTAGTACAGAACGACGCCAGGAATCACATTAAAAATATATATACGGCTACACACATGCATAAGCAAGTGTGTAGCCAAGTGTGCAAGTATGCTTACACAGGACTAGATGAGGGAATGAGGGGAGTGTGTGTGAGGATTCTGGAGGAAAGAGGGCCAGAGAGGCGTTGGAGGAGGAAGAGGGGAAGCAGACAATCCTCCCAGTGAGTCATCGGCAGCCGACGCCACCCCCCCCCCCCCCGGGGTCGCCGCCCCAACGACGCCAGCCCCCCCCCCCCCCCCACACACACACACAAACCAGCCCTCGGGTTAAAAGAACACATTAAACCCCGAATACGACTATATAAATAACAATTTACAACATTAAAACAAATTACAGATGTCATTTCACCCCACCTCTATTTTAACAAAATAAGCAAAACTATTAAATTCCACGAGATGCCTCACGTTTTAACATTAGGCTAATGCAATTAGTGTTATGGAAATATTTCAGTTGTCTAATCTAATCTACCCAAAGCTCAGCGGATATAATCAACTAATTCAGGCTCTGCACTCGCCCCAGAAAAAAAATTACGGGCTCACCATAGCCCGTGCTACTTGAAACTTATTGTTCCAAGTAGCAAATCTTAAACAACAACAACCCAGAAAACTGTGGGAAAACACTATGAAGCACCAGTAAACTTTGCCTTAAGCACAGTTCGTTACATAAATTACAATGGAGACATTTTGCCCGAAACGCTATGCGTACTAGTGGCTTTAGGTATTGTATGTACTAGCTCCATCTATAAATCCAACATTATGTTTGTAACTAATCCTCTATGTATGTACTTTTACCTGAATAAACATTTGACTTGATTTGAATGCACTAAACTGTACTTAAAATACACGTACAATATCATACTTTTTAGTATGTCAGGACAAGTTGATCAATAATAACTATAAAACGTCCTCTCACACTAGAACCTATATTATGGCCCCCAAGAATTAAAGCAGACGGAACACTACCTGAGTTACTTTGATCAAGAAAAAACAATTTTCTCCTAAGCAAGTCCATCATCTTACCAACCACCCAGCCAGCCCAGAAAAACGCACAAACAAAACACCTAGACATTATGCTGCTCTCAGACTCATGTTGACAAAACAGAGTTCCGTGGCAAATTGCTCTTACAGCCATGTCAACTCGACCGTGAGGCGACGCCGTTAGGCACGGAGGGAAAAACTAAATTCTCAGAAATACATGTTCAAGCTGGAGAAGGTGCGGGATATACAAGTTCATGTTGGTACAAGTTCCACAGTGGGATAGGTGTATGAATATGCACCTCAACAGAGGTACAGGCTCAACGTTGGAAAAGGTGCAGGGGCATCCTCTTAAAAGGTACAGCTTCAAAAATGGAATAGGTGTATGAATATCCTCAACAGAGGTGCGGGTTTAATCATGGAATAGATGCATGAATATCATTAAGAGAGGTGCAGGTTCAAAGTCGGAAAAGGTGCAGGAATATCCTCACGGAGGTACAGGTTCAACGATGGAGGTGGGAAAACAAATACCAAAGAGTGTGTGTGTGTGTGTGTGTGTGTGTGTGTGTTTGTAAGAAAGAGAGGGGAGAGGGGGAGGAGGTGAAGGAAAAGAATGCGCCGCCCACTCAGGAACTTCCCAAGAATCACAACTATCTCCCGGCTTGGAAGATACCAAAGGCAATTCCGAGCCACTTGGGACCAGGAATCCTCAGAAAACACAGACGACATTAAACGGAACCTGCCAAGCAACACGCACCAAATAGCAGCATCTTAAACCATGACAACAAGAAGGTAGGAACTGCGACTAATGGAAACTCACTTCCGGTGGTTGGTTAACCTTCAATCCCCCCCCCCCAACCTAGAGCATCCACAACCCCCCCTCCCCTTCCAATGTCATCCCATTCTTGAAGATTTGAAGAGAAAAATTTGTATCACGTCAAAGACATTAAAAAATAACACATCAACCTACCGTAGCTGAATAAGCATGAATAAATGGGAATAATATAATCCAATTAAAAACAATCCAAAATATTCTAATGTTAATAAGTATTAACCTAATAATGGCATGGATGTGAACAACTTGCATGTTTGGGCTACGTGTGACTAACTACTTATACTTGCACCTAATTAAGTTCAACCACGAAGCCAAGTTCAACCAAGTTCATATCACACAAGGCGTGACTATACGCGTGACAAGTACCTGTGATTAAACAACTTTATATACAGAAATTTATTTAAATCTTAATTAAAATTTATTCTACTATCAGAACCCAATTTAATATTTTATTTATTAAAAATTAAAGAGAATCTGATTGCAATAAAGCAGGATTAAAATATGGAAACACCTAATAGGCATAGTCACATTTTCATTTATTTATCATGTGCCGAGTTTCTAGCGTGGCGAAATTTGTGATTTGGAAAAACATGTGACGAACCAGTGGCCCAGTTCGGATAATTCACATCCCCACCCAAGATTTCTCGACAACGGATTTTTAATTAAAACCAACCCACCCCTAACCTAAGATTGGGATTAGTTGATTATATATATATATATATATATATATATATATATATATATATATATATATATATATATATATATATATATATATATATATATATATATAAAATATTTATAGCCTGTTTACCCAGCAGTAAATTATCGCCCGGGTTAATATGTTTATTTGTGATGTGTGTCTATGTATGTATTAACACGTTGTACTGAATGGGGTGAGAATAACTTGAGCTACCTCATCCCTTTGTGTGTATTTTACCTCAATAAACTTATTTCAATTTCAATCGCCCGGGAGTCGGCCAACTATTGTGGGTCGCATCAATAGCCTAACCTTAGGCTAGGATAAGCCTAACAGGTTTCGTGTCCTTGACAATAAGAAAAACTTTCTTTTGTGTGCAAGAACGACACAGCTGGTTATCTTTTGCTAAACCCACAAGTAAAAAGAACTATTGATTGATTGGTGAAGATTAAGCCACCCAAGAGGTGGCACGGGGCATGAATAGCCCACAAGTGGTGGCCCTTTGGAGCCATTACCCAGTACCAAGAGCTGATACTGGAGATCTGTGGAGGTGCGACTGCACCCTGCGTGACGGGAGATGTCTCCCGTTAAAAAGAACAACAATAAAACTAAATGACACTTTGAGCAGGGTTGAAGACCGTTGCCGGGCAGGGCCTCTGAACCCGTAATCAGATGCACCCGACACGCCCCCCCCCCCATCAATCCCACGCCCCCCATGCCTCCAATCCCACGCCCCCCTCCTCCTCCAATCCCACGCACTCCAGCATTCCCCTCAACCATCACTCAAATATCTAACTTACCCTCAACCATCACATCGCCGAAATCTATATGGTTTGCATTTTAGCATTCGCCTAAATTGTGTAATCAATAAATGCACTCTTGCTTTAATGGGAAAGGAAGCGAAACAACGTAAGCAAGCTTTTTTCACCCTACATTGGCCTTGACAACCGCTCATGTCCAACATACGGATATAGACAGAATACAGAGACTCAAGATTAATAGAATAGGATTCAAAATTCACGTATAGGTCAGAATAGGGCAAAACCAGCCTTAATAAAACTGCGAAGATTTCGTAGCCTGAGCACCAACATATTTCGACACATGCAAGGCTGTAAGTGCAGCCGGATCTCTAAATGTCTTCTGCTACCACTACATACCTTCAAGAAAACTTACAAAAGCTACAGGCAGTGCAAATAAGGCGTTAAGAACAACATCAAAACAACGTCCACATATAAGCCGAGAATCCAGGAACTCCATGAACTCCTGAACATACAACCCAATCAACATCTGACTACAACAGCAAGCCACCAGGGTGTGGAACACGATCGAAAATTTAGAATACTCAATGCTAGAAAAATTATAATATGAGATGCACCAGTCTCACAGATGGTGGCCCCAAGAGCTTGGAGCTTCTCGATAGAAACAATGCATAATTCTTAGATGAAAGTCTAACCCCCCCCCTAAAAAAATACAAAATAAAAATAGACCCATAAACAGAACCTTAAAACATGTACACCAGTATCATGAGTATACATATGTATTCACCTAGCTGTATTCACTTAGCTGCGCTTGCGGGGATTGAGCTCTGCTCTTTCGGCCCGGCCTCTCAACTGTTTAATCATGTGAATGCTATACAGTACTCATATGGACATACATTCATGTCGAAAAACATATTAAGAACCTTACAAACACTAAGCTCCCTAACAAGTGAGAGAGCAAGCCTCGCTTAACGGGGTGAGAATAGCTTGAGCTACCTCATCCCTTTGTGTGTATTTTACCTCAATAAACTTGTTTCAATTTCAGTTTCAAAGCCTCGCTTACCAAGCGCGCACACATCGTGTCAGCAAAGCTAACACTCTTGTTTTTCACATTTCTAAACTCACTCTCTTCACCTGCACATCTCTTATCTTATTTACTAAAAAAAAATGAGAGATAGTATCGAAAATCGGTGTCCACGTGCCCCGGTCTCTGACAAGGCCTCACCACTCTCATGATGACAATCCAAGTATTGCAACAGCACCAACATGCAACATTACTGAGCAACCGGCAGACTAGGACACATCAGTAAGCCATCACCGTGACCGGGAGACCACGCCAATCTTACGCAAATGTGAAAATGGACACACACACACACACACACACACACACAGATATTGGTATATATAAAGATATATAGAGACAGATAGACCGCCTTACCTTCACCGTGGGCCATTTACGGCTATCTTTCCTGCAGTCCTAAACAAAATAGCGACAAGTTCATATATATATAAATATTAGTCACACATTCATGTTAGCTGTAATAGTTCTTTAAGGAAGGATTAGGAGTTTAACCCCCCCCCCAACCGTTCCTCCCTATTTCGAAGCTATACTTTTAATAATATACTGACATATCAGCAAGTATACTTTTAAACCTAAACATACAACCTAGTGGACACAGAATACAATAACGTTAATTCAACGCTGAAGTTGGAGAAGTGATGATAAACTGGGGTTGTAGTACGCATTTGCCGCAAATTGCGAGTGTAATTATATGTTGCCCCCCACCACCACCTGTTACGTGGAGGACAAGTACCTTTATAGCAGTTGCTGCTGCTGTTGCTGTCAAGGTAGACGGCGCTTCACTCCCAAGGGCACCACGGGCTAATATAGCGGTGCAGTGGCAAGAGACAACGGTTTCTGTTATGGGAACAACCACTGGGTTTGTAGAGTGGCACACGCTATCTACCACTTCTCCGTGAGTGGGGGAACGGTGGTGGGGGGTGATGGGAGGGGGAAGGGAAGATTATGGGAGAGGGAGAAGGGAAGATTATGGGAGAGGGAGAAGGGAAGACTATGGGAGAGGGAGAAGGGAAGACTATGGGAGAGGGAGAAGGGAAGACTATGGGAGAGGGAGAAGGGAAGACTATGGGAGAGGGAGAAGGGAAGACTATGGGAGAGGGAAAAGGGAAGATTATGGAGGAGGGTAGGAGAGGTTATGGGAGTTCAGCAGGTCAAGGAAATGGAAGAGGAATGGAAAAGATGGAAACCGACGTTTAAGAAAACCATAGTCTTGAAATAAAACATACAAGCCAAACTAACAGATTCTAGATGTACAAATCCACAAGGGCCGTGACGAGGATTCCAATGATGGATTCGAGGATGTGTTATAGATTCTAGATGTGTTTCTAGAATGCCCGCTCGCTCACAGACATTATCCCATAACAGACTTGATTACTAGAGGAGGAGGAAAAAAAATTCAGCGTCATTCCACCTAAGCTACTGGCGGCATTGTATACAAATTTAATCCCAGGCGAGGCCATATGAAAATTTATCAACGAGGCAAATTTCTGAAGTGTCAAGGAAGGCTGGATGGATGCAAACGCGCGCGGACATGGCAACACTGGGTATAGATTCTCAAAATACGTCGACGGGAAAACATCAAACATTGCGAACGAGAATGAGATTGAAAACTACGGAAATGACGAGAATAGGGGGTGGCGAGAATGGGGGGGTGGCGAGAATGGGGGGGTGGCGAGAATGGGGGGGGTGGCGAGAATGGGGGGGGGGTGGCGAGAATGGGGGGGGGTGGCGAGAATGGGGGGGGTGGCGAGAATGGGGGGGGGGGTGGCGAGAATGGGGGGGGGTGGCGAGAATGGGGGGGGGGTGGCGAGAATGGGGGGGGGGGTGGCGAGAATGGGGGGGGGTGGCGAGAATGGGGGGGGGTGGCGAGAATGGGGGGGTGGCGAGAATGGGGGGATGATGAGAAGGGGGGATGATGAGAAGGGGGGGGGGGTGACGAGAATGGGATGGCGAGGATGACGAACACGAGAGTGGCAAGTGGGCCGGACCGTAATATTGCGAGAGGAAGGAAAGCAACATAAGATGACTAGAGGATGAACACATGACAAGGGCACGGATTGGGCTGGGGAAGGAGGGGGGGGAGAGGAAGGAATGCGAAGAAAGATTGAAGAGGGGATGAGGAGGAATAATTGATAAAGGGGAGTAATAAGGCTGCTATTTAATACAAACAAATCTTAACCCGCCTCCAGATGGTGTAACCTGTGTACAATACCGAAATACTGCTGTATACAAAACTGAGAAAGAGACAAGGACAAACGAGTTGTTGACTTCTTAGGATCATCTCAAGCAAATGATGACTAATGGAAAAGAGGTAGAGGGGGAACATGCAGGCCAAAACGACCATGGTGGGACAAAAACCAAAATGGGAAAAGTACAGCAAACGAGCCATTACTGAACGATGTTTTGCTTAAATGAAAACTTGAAGGAAACGTATCTTAGGACTCTCCTTGCTTAACGACTCTACTGTGCTCATTTCTACCAATTTACCTACCCAAAAACCACTAATATACAGGTGCCACTCACGACTATTTAGGACCAAAGTCGCAACAGAACGCAATCTCTGAACAATCACAGTCACAGTCTCCGTGGTGTAGTGGTAAGACACTCGCCTGGCGTTCCGCGAGCGCTATGTCATGGGTTCGTATCCTGGCCGGGGAGGATTTACTGGGCGCAATTCCTTAACTGTAGCCTCTGTTTAACGCAACAGTAAAATGTGTACTTGGATGAAAAAACGATTCTTCGCGGCAGGGGATCGTATTCCAGGGACCATAGGATTAAGGACTTGCCCGAAACGCTACGCGTACTAGTGGCTGTACAAGAATGTATCAACTCTTGTATATATCTCAAAAAAAAAAAAAAAAAAAAAAAAAAAAAAAAAAAAAAAAAAAAAAAAAAAAAATTATTACCAAGAAAAAATAAGGGTGAACGAGTCACACTTATTTATCCGAGAATTTTCACCACTACGTCATCGCCTCTTATATGGTATACACATTATTACTATGGCGTCATAATTTTGCTCAAGTTCACCTTTTTTTTGACTGTACTGGCTGACTGTGACAGAAGACTGGGGTGGGGCAGTGAGCGAGGTGAATCACAGCCCACTCACTCGCCACAGCTAGTCCCACTTTCCCCTAGGCGGCCGTGACCTCTCCCCTCTTGACACTAAACAGCTTTGCCTGCTATTTTACATCACCCTGGATGGTTTAAACACACAGGAAAGGCAAACACGTCTCATTTCACCATTTCACATAACCACACATTCATTTCTCTTAGTTTGTGAACTTTTTCATCCTCTTAGTAAACCCAGAAACAGCATCTGATAACCAGTTCTTTTTTAGTCAGTCCTTCCAGTCAATAAGGCCTCCAGTCATCATAGACCATCATTCCCGAACAGCAGGGAAGCCAGCCAGGCAGGCAGGCAGGTCACGGGCAAGACTTATAACTAGGCCAGAGGAAGGTTACGCCCTTGCACCCGAACCTTCACCTACAGCGACCACGCAAACCCGACACACTCCAGTCACGTCTCTTGTGTCAATGGGTAAATTAGGTCTGCTCAGAAGCCTCACCGGTTCACACATTAGACCTATGCAGGTCTAGGTTAGGTTACATTAGGTCAAGGTCTACTTAAAGAACAGCGAGCAATATTGTGTAGACAGGCTGTGACATCGGCTCTATCGGGTCTTAGACTTTTCTCGTCTCAAGAAGGCAGTCTTTGCCCAAAAGGGTGTGGAACACGTGCGCACATTCAAGCACGCTGGTGAGGACACGTGCAAACTGAATACCAACCAATAAGACAGAGGGAGACCGAAGAATTCCCTCGTGGTAAGAGTAGCGGATAAGTGGAATTATATAGATTAGAGATTAGTAAGACAAATTACAAGCATAGCTCCGGGAGCAGGTACGCCAAGTTAGAATAAAGCCATTGTAACCCCCCCCCCCACACACACACACCATAGCCTAGCTTTCAATGATGGGAAGCAACAGTTTAAATTCGTACCTTCGAGAGCGAAACAGGCAAGCACAGTATACCATGGTCTTAGTCTTAAGTCTGGGATGGTCTTGGTCTTAAGTCTTATACCCCCACCCCCTCCTAGTTACCCCACCGGGACTTCCTACCCACCCCCACTCTCACCCTCCTCCTGAGTAAGCCACGTTATCACCACTTTTAAGATCATGCTGGCCCTGACCATTAGTCTATCACAGAGAGAGCCACTGTGGCACCAACACCAATTCTCCCGATGCCTGCTTACACAGCACCCTTCGCTGTATAACCCTTGAAACAAATCCTTGCTCTTGAACCCCACTGATAAACACTTTCTAACTATAAGTTAATACCATGAGTATCTAATCATCTAGTGTGACTAGAGAAACGAGATTGCCGTATTCATTATTATTGTCGCCGTTAACCCATTAATCATTAATGTCCAGAGCCTAAAGAGTAAGTAATTATCAATAGAAGGCATCAAACCGGGAAGGCTATGTAGCACCAAGCCAGAGCCTAAAGAATGGTTACACAGGCAATAAAATGCGTTCTTTGTATGAAGAAAGCAAGATGACTTGTCTGGTAAAGTAGTCTATCGTACCGTAAATCTGTCCTAGTCTACTGAAACAATACAATCCCCCCCCCCATCTTGAGGTTATCTTGAGATGATTTCGGGGCTTTTTTTTAGTGTCCCCGCAGCCCGGTCCTCGACCAGGCCTCCATCCCCCAGGAAGCAGCCCGTGACATCTGACTAACACCCAGGTACCTATTTTACTGCTAGGTAACAGGGGCATAGGGTGAAAGAAACTCTGCCCATTGTTTCTCGCCGGCGCCTGGGATCGAACCCTGGACCACGGGATCACAAGTCCAGCGTGCTGCCCACTCGGCCGAGCGGCTCCCCCATTGGCCCATTCTTAAACATTTCAGCAACAAACAACGCCAGATACACGACCATTAATAAAAAAAATATAAGTCGCATTCCAATGTCTTGTATTAAAATTAATACATACTAGCTAGAAACTTGACAGCTTAAAACAACTTCATTTTAATAAAAAACATGCACCAAAAACATTAAAAACCTGTTGCTCAACACAGTTGCAAAATAAACATCCACATGCATAAACTCTCACAACATTTACACAGGTAAAATTTAATCACCACCAATAAAAAGACTCAAATCTTCCAAGACATGCAGGAGCCCACGAGTTTACTGTCATGAAACGGTCTTCTCCCTTCCAGCGGTCTCCAGGCCACTAACGACCACACTCCCGGGTTTAACCGCCAGCCCTGCTGGTGCAAGTCTAAAGTTTACCTAGTTGGTAGACTATCATACTAGTCAAGTCACGAAATTTTGTAATGTAAATCTCCCTTTATTTATTTATTTATTTATTTAGAGTATATTTCCACCCTGGATTGTATCTGGATGGGGTTCTGGGATTTCTACTCCAAGCTTGGCCCGGGGCCAGGCTTGATTAGTGTGAGCTTGGTCCAACAGGCTGTTGCTTGGAGCG
Organism: Procambarus clarkii; assembly: GCF_040958095.1. Classification (NCBI taxonomy): domain Eukaryota; kingdom Metazoa; phylum Arthropoda; class Malacostraca; order Decapoda; family Cambaridae; genus Procambarus; species Procambarus clarkii. The sequence goes on along the minus strand of NC_091227.1, from coordinate 21,003,114 downwards.
ACCCGCAGGCCCACATATCCACCACAGCCCGGTTGGTCCGGCACTTCTTAAAAAAATTTTTTATCTACCCTAGGTTATATGGGGAATTAATAGATGATATTACAATTATTCAAACATGTTGAAACGAACCAGTCTATCATCAAACAAAAGTGCAAATTAGCCAAATACTGACTCATTATCATCTGTGTCATTATTTGTACTGCTGCCTCAGAGAGGAGGATGGGTTGCAATATATATTACAACTGATATATAGATATCCCTGTATATCAAACATTTTGTAATATTAAATGAGAATAACTTTTAACCAAGGTTAAAGGTTAGGAGCCTCGTAGCCTGGTGGATAGCGCGCAGGACTCGTAATTCTGTGGCGCGGGTTCGATTCCCGCACGAGGCAGAAACAAATGGGCAAAGTTTCTTTCACCCTGAATGCCCCTGTTACCTAGCAGTAAATAGGTACCTGGGAGTTAGTCAGCTGTCACGGGCTGCTTCCTGGGGGTGGAGGCCTGGTCGAGGACCAGGCCGCGGGGACACTAAAGCCCCGAAATCATCTCAAGATAACCTCAAGATAAGGTCTTGGTCAGCTCAGATAATAACAATAGCTTTGGTCTCTGAAAGCAAGGGTCGGATTCATCACGCAGTTACGCAACCACTTACGAGCTTCTCAACCTTTGGCGGCTTTGTTTATATTAAACAGTTTATGAGCGTCGAAACTTCCAAAATCAATTATTATTCTTATAAACAGCCTCCTAGTGCTTCGGTGCTCAAACTGTTTAATATAAGCAAAGCTGCCAAAGATTGAGAAAAGATGTATGAGTTCGTAAGTACTTGCGTAACTGCTTGTTGAATGCTAGTCCCATGTATCCTAAGTGCTTCTGTTTTGTTAGTGGCCGCTGCTTGCCGTGGCCGACACCGGAAACGTTCTCACTTTCACTTGGGCAGTCAGGAATGCCGCCACCCACCCTCGCCTTAAGAACTCCTCCTCAACTTATAACCGGTCAGGTATGATGTGCTATTTTTGTTTTTTTCAACTGCTCGATATAAACATGCATGCATGCTGAATTCAAATACTTTATACTCTTTACCTTGAGGGGCTTTCCGGGGCTTAGCGTCCCCGCGGCCTGGTCGTCGACCAGGCCTCAAGGGGGCAGAATTTTCGCCCAGACTCGAGAGGCGAGATTTTTCGCCCAGGCTCGAGGGGCCAGATTTTTCGCCCGGACTCGAGGGGCCAGATTTTTCGCCCGGACTCGAGGGGCCAGATTTTTCGCCCGGACTCGAGGGGCCAGAATTTTCGTCCAGACTCGAGGGGCCAGAATTTTCGCCCAAACTCGAGAGGCGAGATTTTTCGCCCAGACTCGAGGGGCCAGATTTTTCGCCCAGACTCGAGGGGGCCAGATTTTTCGCCCAGACTCGAGGGGCCAGAATTTTCGTCCAGACTCGAGGGGCCAGAATTTTCGCCCAGACTCGAGGGGCCAGAATTTTCGCCCAGACTCGAGAGGCCAGAATTTTCGCCCAGACTCGAGAGGCCAGAATTTTCGCCCGGACTCGAGGGGCCAGATTTTTCGCCCGGACTCGAGGGGCCAGATTTTTCGCCCAGACTAGAGAGGCCAGGTTTTTCGCCCAGACTAGAGATGCCAGATTTTTCGCCCAGACTAGAGAGGCCAGAATATTCGACCACACTCGAGGGGCCAGAATTTTCGACCAGACTCGTGGGCCAGAATTTTCGCCTAGACTCGAGGGCCAGAATTCATCAAGCATTTACGCAACCAGCGCATCGTTCCTCATTCGTTTACATTTATTCAAGTCTATGACCTTCGAAGCACTACAATGTTGTTTATAACAACAATAACCTTGAATTGTTAAGTTTCAAATTTCGTAAACTGTTTAAGAGCTGTAAACAAAGCCGCCATGATTGAGGAAAGATGTACAGGTTTCCTAAGAGGTTGCGTAAATGCTTTATGAATCCTGGAGCTGACTGCGTATTGCGCACTTCACATGAATGGGGGACCGACAGTTTACTCACTTTGCGGGGAGTACTTCACATGAATGGACAAGATGATTCACTCTCCCAAACCCTTTCCCATTCAACACATTTATTTACCGTGACAACAAGGATCTCGCCACGCATTCATTCATGAATGAGAAGGTTCTATCAGAAGGTCATCAAAGAGGATATATAGCCTACGATGTTGGGATGAGGTGCCAGAAAATGAGATGAACGAATGAGGATCTACGAAGAAATGATAACGGACCCATGAATTACCCACAAAGCACCTATCAGTCAAATTACCCAAAATGAAACAGGAGCCAGAGCTACAAACATTCATTGTTGTAACATCTTCACCCCCCCCTCCCCGAGCGTTCAGAAACCAACATTTTCTGTTACACCTTCACACACCGACAGCTAACAATCGTCTTTACGGGCTCACCATAGCCCGTGCTACATGGACACTTCGTTCTAAGTAGCAAAATCTAAAACAACAACAGCTATTAAATTAATCACCATTGTACATAAATTTAAATTTTGACCCGAGGGGCGAGTTTATTGGGCAGCGTCACTCATCTTGTGAGTGGACATACCGCCATAGCAGAATGTACAACACTCCCCAATAGGAAGAAAACCCGCTGGGTTGTTCATTCTTGTTCATTACAAAAACGTTTTCATTACAGCACCCTATGTAGTGGTTAATTCCCTTACCATTTGCCTTATAAACGAGAACGACTCAGTGGGATGACAGCATCGCTGTTCGCCCTTGTGCGCCTAGCGGTTATAAGGGACTTAGTTTTCCTACTCCCTAAGCCCGGCCTGGGGCCAGGCTCGACTTCTGATAAGCTGCTCCAACAGGCTGTTGCTTTGAGTGGCCCGCAAGCCCACATATCTGAATTCAAATTCTGTCCCGAGGGACGAGTTTATTGGGCAGCGCCACTCATCATGTGAGTGGACACACCGCCATAGCAGCATGTCAGCGCCACTCATCATGTGAGTGGACACACCGCCATAGCAGCATGTACAACACTCCGCAAAAGGAAGAAAACCCACCTGGTTGTTCATCCTGTACCCACCCACATATCCACTACAGCCTGGTTGGCCCGGAAAAATTGAATTCGTCTCTTTCTGCAGCTAATCTTTCCTCGCGACATTCCAACTAGCCAACATGGCGTATTGATATCCCCGCCCTCATTGAGGACATGGGGGGGGGGTTAATCGGTGACGTCATAGTTCACCCTCAATGACATCATAGTTCATCCAGAGTGACGTCATAGTTTGTCCTTTGTGATGTCTCTCATGATTTCCTTGAACCATTACTTCGGGGAAGCTGCATGATGGCATGTAGGCGTTTCATATAACGTTATCTTAACTGGTGCGGTTTTCTCTTTGCCGGTCCGCGGGGACATAGAGTCCCGAAATCAAGGCAAAGTAACCGCAAGGAAACTTCTATTGACGGCAGCAGATAGTGCTCTTTTTCCTATTTAATTCACATTAAACAAACACACACACCTGTTCCATGCCGAGAGTGCTTGAGAATCGGGTAAAACTGGTTAGAAACTCTGATAGCTTGCCGGCGCTTGACATTCCCTTGTGGATTTTCCAAGTTACAATTATTTTGTAGCGTGGCTGGCTACGTGACGCACTACTGATTACTAGGCTGCGGGTTCTAGCCCCAAGTGGAACTTTGTATTACTTTTCACATCGGATTTCACTGACAGTGTTCGATTAAAAGTAACGTTATCACATTTGTTTATATATATATATATATATATATATATATATATATATATATATATATATATATATATATATATATACATATATATATATATATATATATATATATATATATATATATATATATATATATATATATATTAGACCTATTTATCTATTCGTGATTATCTTCGTAAATATAAGCAGCTGATTTCTTAAGATATAGCATTTCATTTCTTAAAACATGAAAATGCAAAGCAAGAATGAGGCCTAACAGGCCGGCAAATGCCCTCATTTCATTCTGCGAGGGGACACGCCCCCACCTCCCAATATGTTACCCACTCCAGTCACCCACTCCAGTATCCTCCATGTCCATGGAGGACAGAAGAAAATGTATATATGCTAGTTAGCATTGTAAATGTGTGGCCACGTCTGTGGTAGAAAAAAAAAAACTTCACACTACATTCATCCCAAACCTATCAAGCTTTGATCGGCGCCTCCCACCTTCAATCACCGGGAAGAGATGAAATTTCAGAACAACTAATTCGTTTGGTTACAATTCCTCAACCCCGATCCGTTATCTTTTGTATATTAAAGCCTCAAACTTCACTATTAAATATAACATGTGATATTTCCCTCGTTAATCTGTAAATACTCATTACAATGTTACTTTTCAGGTTAATTACGGCAGGAGCGAAGTAGTTAGTAGTTTACCAAATATTATATCCGTTCCAACGGACAACCGAAAAATCGATGCACTAAATCTACTTCATTTTTCAGGGGGGCAAATTGCGAGAATAAGATAAAACATACAAATTCACACGACGAGGCATTTGAGAACGTTTCCTTACACCAGATGCCTCTGTTCACCTACTAGTAAATAGGTGCCTGGGGTGTACTCACCTAATAAAGGTGAGTAAGCGTGTGAAGGTGTGAATAAAGGTGTGAAGCGACTGTTTGGGGTCAGCTGTAGTCAAAGGCTTTTTTTGGGGGGGTTGCGGGGTTAACCTCGATAACCCTAATAGGCTTCCTGGCCCCAACAATGGGAGCCAAAAGGCGTACATATACACTCATAACACCTTATCAAGCATTGGCGATAGCAAGAGGGTGGGCTGTTGTAGAAAAGGATATCAGCATTGAGGGCCAGATATGCAAGATAACGTCGCAATGGAGGAGAGGCAATGGCCCTGGTGAGGGGGGGGAGGAGAGGCAATGGCCCTGGGGGGCAGTCGTGAGTGAAAGTAACCCTGGGGAATCTCCCCAGGCAGAAAAGGCAGAAAAGGCAGTAAGGCAGAAAAAAACAGCCCTGGGGGAGGAGAGTAAGGGAGAGACAGCAGCCCCTGGGGGAGGAGTGTAAGGGAGAGACAGCAGCCCTGGGGGAAGAGAGTAAGGGAGAGACAGCAGCCCCTGGGGGAGGAGAGTAAGGGAGAGACAGCAGCCCCTGGGGGAGGAGAGTAAGGGAGAGACAGCAGCCCCTGGGGGAGGAGAGAGTAAGGGAGAGACAGCACCCCTGAGGGAGGAGAGAGTAAGGGAGAGACAGCACCCCTGAGGGAGGAGAGAGTAAGGGAGAGACAGCACCCCTGAGGGAGGAGAGAGTAAGGGAGAGACAGCACCCCTGAGGGAGGAGAGAGTAAGGGAGAGACAGCACCCCTGAGGGAGGAGAGAGTAAGGGAGAGACAGCACCCCTGAGGGAGGAGAGAGTAAGGGAGACAGCACCCCTGAGGGAGGAGAGAGTAAGGGAGAGACAGCACCCCTGAGGGAGGAGAGAGTAAGGGAGAGACAGCAGCCCTGAGGGAGGAGAGAGTAAGGGAGAGACAGCAGCCCTGAGGGAGGAGAGAGTAAGGGAGAGACAGCAGCCCTGAGGGAGGAGAGAGTAAGGGAGAGACAGCAGCCCTGAGGGAGGAGAGAGTAAGGGAGAGACAGCAGCCCTGAGGGAGGAGAGAGTAAGGGAGAGACAGCAGCCCTGAGGGAGGAGAGAGTAAGGGAGAGACAGCAGCCCTGAGGGAGGAGAGAGTAAGGGAGAGACAGCAGCCCTGAGGGAGGAGAGAGTAAGGGAGAGACAGCAGCCCAGAGGGAGGAGAGAGTAAGGGAGAGACAGCACCCCTGAGGGAGGAGAGAGTAAGGGAGAGACAGCACCCCTGAGGGAGGAGAGAGTAAGGGAGAGACAGCACCCCTGAGGGAGGAGAGAGTAAGGGAGAGACAGCAGCCCTGAGGGAGGAGAGTAAGGGAGAGACAGCAGCCCTGAGGGAGGAGAGTAAGGGAGACAGCAGCCCTGGGGGAGGAGAGTAAGGGAGAGACAGCACCCCTGAGGGAGGAGAGTAAGGGAGAGACAGCAGCCCTGAGGGAGGAGAGAGTAAGGGAGAGACAGCAGCCCTGAGGGAGGAGAGAGTAAGGGAGAGACAGCACCCCTGAGGGAGGAGAGAGTAAGGGAGAGACAGCACCCCTGAGGGAGGGGAGAGTAAGGGAGAGACAGCACCCCTGAGGGAGGAGAGAGTAAGGGAGAGACAGCACCCCTGAGGGAGGAGAGAGTAAGGGAGAGACAGCAGCCCTGAGGGAGGAGAGAGTAAGGGAGAGACATCAGCCCTGAGGGAGGAGAGAGTAAGGGAGAGACAGCAGCCCTGAGGGAGGAGAGAGTAAGGGAGAGACAGCAGCCCTGAGGGAGGAGAGAGTAAGGGAGAGACAGCACCCCTGAGGGAGGAGAGAGTAAGGGAGAGACAGCACCCCTGAGGGAGGAGAGAGTAAGGGAGAGACAGCACCCCTGAGGGAGGAGAGAGTAAGGGAGAGACAGCAGCCCTGAGGGAGGAGAGTAAGGGAGAGACAGCAGCCCTGAGGGAGGAGAGTAAAGGAGACAGCAGCCCTGGGGGAGGAGAGTAAGGGAGAGACAGCACCCCTGAGGGAGGAGAGTAAGGGAGAGACAGCAGCCCTGAGGGAGGAGAGAGTAAGGGAGAGACAGCAGCCCTGAGGGAGGAGAGTAAGGGAGACAGCAGCCCTGGGGGAGGAGAGTAAGGGAGAGACAGCAGCCCTGGGGGAGGAGAGGAAGGGGAGAGACAGTAAGGGGGAGAGAGCAGCCCTGAGGGAGGAGAGTAAGGTAGAGACACCAGCCCCTGGAGATGGAGATTAGAAGAAACACAGCAACTTTGCAAAGGATGATTAGAGCACCAAGGACTTGACGTTCCGAATATCGAACAGAATGCCCAAGAGGATTAGTGGAGTGTTGGCGTGGGGGAGTGCGTCCCTGCACCAGGCCTGGCCCCGAGCCTATCTCTCTTTAAAACTCTTTTTTTTTAGAAGAGAGAGAGAGACGTTCGTCCACCTATACAAGGCCAGTACGGCCTTGTGGATATACAAGTGAAAACTTGCATGACTGATCTTCTCTGGGCTACCTGACCCAGCATGGTACGTGCTGACCCTAACATGGCGTGTTTCTACAAATTTATCGAATGCCCAGCGGCAGTGAGGTGATATAGAAGGGATGGGTACGGTGACAGGTATGTTATGAACCTTCAGTAGCATAAATGTGTCGGTTTAGATGAGTTTTAAGGAGGGTTGTGAGTGCTGTGGGGGAGGAGGAGGGCGTCCCAACTTGGGTCTGTAAGCGACCGTTGTGTTGCGGGAGGTTCAGATTCCTCCTGACAGCTCTACAACACCCTCGATTAAAGCCTTCATTCTTACCTTAATGATGAGCTCCACCTCCGGGACGGAGCCGTTCTCCTGACCGTTGGTTTCCTCTGACATAATGGCAACGGGATGGAATAATAAGGTACCAGACGAGCTCGGACCAAGTACACTCCTCACTCAACTAGCGCCAACCTGACACTGAGAGATACTATGGCAACTTCCAGCACCGCCGGTTGCTACCTACCGCTTGGGAAATTATTGCTCAACGCGCCTGGTGTGTTCCCAGTTGCGTTTAGCGTCGATAGCGCGTGTGTATCGGTATTAGTGAACGCAAAACTGGTTTGCGAAAATATAAGTTCGGTTGGGTTTGTTAGTACAAGTCGAATAATGGAAAGACCGCCCATAGCGGCGCATGCGCACAAGGATCAGCCGCCGAGCTGATGTGTCAGATGTTGAATAACTCTGCATCTCTTCCCTACACCCTACTGCGACTAGAAACTAATATGACAACAAACGACCAAAAATCCCATGGAATTATTCGAGGCATTCAAACGGCAACAACTACAAATTCGTGATTAGAAAGATTTTCTCCCTGGGCCGCCCAAGAGGGAATTGACAATGAGTTCTAACAGAGGGGCGGAAAGCATCGTACACATGGGCGGTCGACGCGGGCCATGTGGTCCCCCGGACGACCATGTGGGGAGACACCAGAGAAAGTATGTTGACCAGACCACACAATAGAAGGTGAAGGGACGACGACGTTTCGGTCCGTCCTGGACCATTCTCACAATCGACTTGAGAATGGTCCAGGAGGGACCAAAACGTCGCCGTCCCTTCACCTTCTAGTGTGTGGTCTGGGCAACATACTTTAGCCAAGTTATTGTGACTCATCGCCTGCACGCCAGAGAAAGTGAATACACTCCAAAACACATTCATTTTTACCGAGTTTACCCCGAAGGGTGAATGCATTGGGCAGTGTCACTCAACCTGTGAATGAACATACTGCCACATCACTATGTACAACAAACACCACCCCACTAGAAAGTAAACTCATTGGATTATTCATCCTGTCACTGATCTCAGTAGCATAGTAGTCTACGTCCTTGACTCTCAACAGAGGGGACTCGGGTTCAATCTTTGGGTAGGACAAAAATGGTTGGGATGTTTTCTTTCACCTAATGGCACTGTTCACCAGTCAGTAAAATTGGTACCCGGAAGGGAGGTAATTGTTGTGGGTTGAATCCTAGGAAAGATCACGTTGTGTTCAAACCTCAATATGCAGGCTTCCTGTCCCCTATAACAGGAATTAAGGAAGAACTCACTTATCTCCTCTTATTACCAACCTTATCATTTCTCGGGTCAAGGCTGAAAAGTTATATTTAAATATGCGAAAAAATGTTTCCTGTTTTGCAATTTGCAAACAATGTTGAAGCTTTCTACGTTTTCAACACAGGTAAGCAAGATGATTTTATGCAGACTAATTTTTCAATCAATTGACGAGAACTTGATGGGTATAATGATATGTTATTATTAACATCTTTACTGACAAAATTAATGAAAAAAATTGCCTGTGTTGTTTAAGATTCGCTACCTGGAGCAAAAAGTTCCAAGTAGCACGGGCTATGGTGAGCCCGTAATAAAAAATTGCCTAATCTGAGTAATTCAGTTATAGGTGTTAATACTTGAATCATTACAGTGTGGAGGATGCCGGTATTCACTGTCATACAGCACAGGGCAGAGGATCATACAATATTCTTCATTCTTTAAAAGATGAGCAAATTTCGGATAAATGGTTAGGATCTCTTCCGATATACAAGAATTAATGTAAGTAGTTATACAGTAGATTATTCTATAATACAGTTTCACATTCATTAATGTATTGTCCAAGTGACTGCCTTAACGATTAGTTATAGTGTTTACAAGCAGAATATTGTGGCAGTGGTTCAGCCTCACTAACCTGCCAGATGGGCCTATAGCCATGGAGAATTCGTGATTAATGATTAAATCATTAATCGTGAATAATGATTAAATCACATTACCTAGTCATAAAAGTATGTGTGTGTATGTCTGATATCATACTACTTGTGTAAAGGGAGAAATGTCTATGTTTATCTCTCTGAATGTTCGGTAATATGTTTATTGTTTGTGATGTGTGTCTGTATATGTATGAACACGATGTACTGAACGGGGTGAGAATAGCTTGAGCTACCTCATCCCTTTGTGTGTATTTTACCTCAATTAACTTAATTCAATTTCAATTTCAATTACATCACATTGTCTGGTCGACTACATCGACCATACACTTATTATTACAACACTTGTCATAGCTTTTAAGATCTTTGGGCATTTTTGAGTTCTTCTAAATTTGAAGTAATTTCTTTAATTTGTGTGTCCTTAACAATTGCATTAATAAAGTTCCAAGTGACAATCCGTGTTTTCTTTCCTGCAAGCCTCATTGGCCAATCGATCTACAAAGCATCATGCTTTCCAACCAATTACATGGACTGGGATCCGCACACATTTTCTACCAGTTATTATCATTGGCAAAAATCACATTCCATTTAATATTACAAGTTACTTCAGACATTAATTGTGATGATTTATTTAATGACTGAAGAGAGAGAGAGAAAATCTTTTAGAGATACAAAATATCACTCCGCCGCCATTGAGTGTGTGTATGTATATATATACTAGTGCATATATTTCATAATAATTGCATGCGCACCAGCGTAAGGTCAATAGCAGCGTGACGAACATTTCCTAACATAAATTACCAAACATGGATCGATGGGGCCAACACTGTTGACACGAAGATATTAGTCACCACATGTGTCAGCCTCCAGATCCACGATAACGGTTGATAGACTGAATATGGATACCACCGTATCAGAAATTAATATTCACAAGTGTGGTGAAGAGATGGGAGTGTCAGCTGATGAGAATACCTTCGGCGTCAGCTGTTGGGATGACCTTGGGGGCGTCAGCTGATGGGCTGAAGTACCTAAAATACCATTACGTCCATCCTAGAAGACAAACGATACCAATCTTCCATTTTTTTCGGAACTTATCAAAGTAAAGCTCAAGGGAATTAGTGATTAAATCATTTTTAATTATACAATACCCTATTCACATTAAAATTAAATCACTTTGCATAAAACAATAAAGAATTAGTGCTGAGCTCATTTCATACATCAGTTATAATTTAATGAATTCTTGCCATAATAACATTGCATAATGGTTAAGATCAAGGTTAATTACAGGGCAATTTAGATCTAAATTGCAGACGTAACTGTTAACTGTGTGTGTTGCAACCCCTGGAGGTGCAAGGAATGCAGATGCAATTGTTTACAAACAAGGCATCTGATTGTGGCCTGACACTGTTCATGTGTTTGCAGTGGCCAGGATTCATCCAACGTTTACCTGCAGCCCTTACAAAACCTGCTCATCTTTACTTAATCATGGCGGCTTTGTTTGCATTTATTAAACAGTTTATATAAGCTCCGAAGCACTACGAGGTTGTTTATAACAATAATAACCTTGGGTTGTGAAGTTTCGAAGCTTGTAAACTGTTTAATATAGTCACATAATTCCCCAGCATAGTAGAGGAAACTGCATGTTCCTTTTCACCATTGTTTATCACTCTGCATACTATGTATTATGATCGGTATGGAGTTCAACCCAGATGAATGTCTGGACACCACCTGTACACCCTCCACGCAGCCCGAGAGCCCCAGGCAGGTGGCGGCTGCAAGACCTTCCAGTTCCGTGTTACGTTTAGGTAACCACCTGTTACACCACTTGCTCATTGTTAGAAGCCTCGGTGACAAAGGATGTGACATCACCATCAGGGGTGTAAATACCATGACCTTGGTCACCTCGGCAATCTCATCACGTGCTCAGGGAATTAATACTACAGCCTCCACAGGTCACATGCCTCCCGCTTCTTCGTATGCAGGTTTTAAGTGTTTTTATGTAAATAAGTTAAGTGTCACCCTTATTTTGGTGTTAACGCAAGTTTTTATATAATATATTTCTCGTGTGTGCTAACCAAGTATGTCAACTCAGGATGTTGTATATTTTTCATATATTATTTGTTCATTTTGATATTAGAGTAAAGAGTCATGGTTTTTTTGCTTGAGTATTCCTTCAATCCTGTGCACTTTTCACACTGCAAAGGTCAATGCAGCATTTTTTTTTTTTAATGTGAAATGCATGCCACACTCCATCTGCCCAGTACAGCCGCACTACTGAGTCACGTCACATTAAATGGGGGCCTGTCCAGAAGAACAGAACAGAACAGAACTCCTTTCCAAACAACAATGTCTAGGGGTATGATTCTTGCTTCGCTTACGAGAAGTCCCGGGTTCCACTCCCAGACAGGCCCCCATTTAATGTGACGTGACTCAGTAGTGTGGCTATATCGGGCAGATGGAATGTGGCATGCACTTTGCGTTAACAATAACAAAATGCTGCATTTGCCTTTGCAGTGTGAAAATTGCACAGGAGTGAAGGAATATTCAAGCAAAAATTATGACTACTCTAATATCAAAATGAACAAATAACATGGAAAAATGTACAACACCCTGAGTTGGCATATTTGGCTAGCATACATGAAAAATAATTATTTATATATATACAGTATATATATATATATATATATATATATATATATATATATATATATATATATATATATATATATATATAAATATATATATATATATATATATATATATATATATATATATATATATATATATATATATATATATAATGTGTGTACAAATTTATGTTAACACAAAAATATGTGTGACACTGAAAGTACATACAAACACTTAAAATCTGCACACGAAGAAACAGGAGGCAAGTGTAATGGAGTAAGTATCGCTAAAAGATACTGGAATTAGGGTGAGTGAAAGTATTAGAAAACAGTGGTTAGAAAGATGGTGAGTGTGTTGATCTGAAAGAAAAAACATTCACAGACAGACAGACAATTATCTCTTCTCTAAGACAGAAGAGTAACGGGAGACATGATAACCACCTACAAAATTATCAGGGGAATTGACATGGTGGACAAAGACAAAATATTTAGCATGGGTAGAACACAAACAAAGGGGACACAGGTGGAAACTTAGTACCCAAATGAGCCACAGAGGCACTAGAAACATTTTTCAGTATTAGAGTAGTTAACAAATTGAATGCATGAGGCAGTGATGTGGTGGAGGCTGACTCCATACACAGTTTCAAGTGTAGATTTGATAGAGCTCAATAGACCACAGAATATGTACACCACAGTTGATTGACGGTTGAGAGGCAGGACCAAAGAGCCAAAGCTCAACCCCTGCAAGCACAACTAGGTGAGTTCACACACACATATATATTATATAGAGTTTAGCGGTAAATTCATGCAAAGACTATGGCTGAATTTAGGTATGTAGGCATCTTTGGAAAATGTGAAAGCTTTGTACAAAATGATGCCCTGACGTTGATGTATATTCTTAGGTTTTGGACATGATTAAAGAGAAGCACGCAGCAATGACGAAGGGCTTTCTATATTTTGTTTGTAAACAAAGATGCAGCTTGCATAAATATTGCAAGCCTAGTCTGAGGCAAGCTAGCAACCTAAATGTTTTCTCTTATCTCGACCACTCCTTATTTACGTCTATTACTCTCTTGTACATTTATTGAATTATTTAGCATATTGATGTTATTGCCCTGCGAAAATCAGGGTTATTGCCCTGCGGAAATCAGGGTTATTGCCCTGCGGTCATTAGACAAGTCATTGTCAGTGTACGTGACGTTTATTGTGCTACAAATAGGGGCTCATTGTGCTAGACAAGTCACTGTGCCAGAGACAAGTTAATGTGCTACTGACAGAGTGTCATTGTACCACAGACAAGGGTTATTTCATAGAAGACAAAGGTCATTGTGACAATGACAAATATAACTGTAAGGCAGACAAGGGTCACGCTGACCTAGCCTACTGGGAAAACAGCGCTCTCCTTAATTTAAGTAGGAAGGCTGCTTTAGGCTACATCGAAGTAGTAGGACTTCTAATCTGTTGTCGGTTTTAGGGAGAAAGTCGCCCGCTGGTTGACTTCTGATGGCACAGAGCCAGGAGTTATATTGTAAGTAGGTATAGAACCTTGCAGAAAGTCGTGGGCTCCATATAATAATATTAAACCAACCAATCCTCCTAAAATAACAGTACTTACTGCAGCAACATGTGGCCCAACGTGCAAAAATAGACTGTTGCAGGCAACAATGCTCATGTTTTCTACAATTCATTTTGAAGACGGCCTGAACAAATAAAATACAGCCTAGCCTCCTAATGTGATAATACTTAAGCTACTAACTGGTTAAATGCACCAATACTGTCAGCCTCCTCAAAAGGTCAAAATGAAAATGTAAGTAAAAACCTAAACTAACCGGTCCAACCAAACCTAGGCCTAATATACGCTATCTTTGCTATAATTAATATATATATATATATATATATATATATATATATATATATATATATATATATATATATATATATATATATATATATATGTCGTACCTAATAGCCAGAACGCACTTCTCAGCCTACTATGCAAGGCCCGATTTGCCTAATAAGCCGAGTTTTCATGAATTAATTGTTTTTCGACTACCTAACCTACCTAACCTAACCTAACCTAACTTTTTCGGCTACCTAACCAAACCTAACCTATAAATATAGGTTAGGTTAGGTTAGGTAGGGTTGGTTAGGTTCGGTCATATATCTACGTTAATTTTAACTCCAATAAAAAAAAATGACCTCATACACAATGAAATGGGTAGCTTTATCATTTCATAAGAAAAAAATTAGAAAAAATATATTAATTCAGGAAAACTTGGCTTATTAGGCAAATCGGGCCTTGAATAGTAGGCCAAAAAGTGAGTTCTGGCTACTAGGTACGACATATATATATATATATATATATATATATATATATATATATATATATATATATATATATATATATATATATATATGTCGTACCTAGTAGCCAGAACTCACTTCTCAGCCTACTATTCAAGGCCCGATTTGCCTAATAAGCCAAGTTTTCCTGAATTAATATATTTACTATAATTTTTTTCTTATGAAATGATAAAGCAACCCTTTTCTCTATGTATGAGGTCAATTTTTTTTTATTGGAGTTAAAATTAACGTAGATATATGACCGAACCTAACCAACCCTACCTAACCTAACCTAACCTATATTTATAGGTAAGGTTAGGTTAGGTAGCCAAAAAAAGCTAGGTTAGGTTAGGTTAGGTAGGTTAGGTAGACGAAAAAACATTAATTCATGAAAACTTGGCTTATTAGGCAAATCGGGCCTTGAATAGTAGGCTGAGAAGTGCGTTCTGGCTATTAGGTACGACATATATATATATATATATATATATATATATATATATATATATATATATATATATATATATATATATATATATAAAAAGTACGACATATATATATATGTCGTACCTAGTAGCCAGAACTCACTTCTCAGCCTACTATGCAAGGCCCGATTTGTCTAATAAGCCAAGTTTTCATGAATTAATGTTTTTTCGACTACCTAACCTACCTAACCTAACCTAACCTAACTTTTTCTGCTACCTAACCTATAAAGATAGGTTAGGTTAGGTTAGGTAGGGTTGGTTAGGTTCGGTCATATATCTATGTTAATTTTAACTCCAATAAAATAAAATTAACCTCATACATAATGAAATGTGTAGCTTTATCATTTCATAAGAAAAAAATTATAGAAAATATATTAATTCAGGAAAACTTGGCTTATTAGGCAAATCGGGCCTTGCATAGTAGGCTGAGAAGTGCGTTCTGGCTACTAGGTACGACATATATATATATATATATATATATATATATATATATATATATATATATATATATATGTCGTACCTAGTAGCCAGAACGCACTTGTCAGCCTACTATGCAAGGCCAAATTTGCCTAATAAGCCAAGTTTTCCGGAATTAATATATTTTCTCTAATTTTTTTCTTATGAAAAGATAAAGCTACCCATTTTATTACGTATGAGGTCAATTATTTTTTATTGTAGTTAAAATTAACGTAGATATATGACCGAACCTAACCAACCCTACCTAACCTAACCTAACCTATCTTTATAGGTTAGGTTAGGTTAGGTAGCCGAAAAAGATAGGTTAGGTTAGGTTAGGTAGGTTAGGTCGTCGAAAAACAATTAATTCATGAAAACTTGGCTTATTAGGCAAATCGGGCCTTGCATAGTAGGCTGAGAATTGCGTTCTGGCTACTAGGTACGACATATATATATATATATATATGTCGTACCTAGTAGCCAGAACTCACTTCTCAGCCTACTATTCAAGGCCCGATTTGCCTAATAAGCCAAGTTTTCCTGAATTAATATATTTACTATAATTTTTTTCTTATGAAATGATAAAGCTACCCTTTTCACTATGTATGAGGTCAATTTTTTTTATTGGAGTTAAAATTAACGTAGATATATGACCGAACCTAACCAACCCTACCTAACCTAACCTAACCTATATATATAGGTAAGGTTAGGTTAGGTAGCCAAAAAAAGCTAGGTTAGGTTAGGTTAGGTAGGTTAGGTAGACGAAAAAACATTAATTCATGAAAACTTGGCTTATTAGGCAAATCGGGCCTTGCATAGTAGGCTGAGAAGTGAGTTCTGGCTACTAGGTACGACATATATATATATATATATATATATATATATATATATATATATATATATATATATATATTATTCTTGGCCAAGAAATATTTAAGTTCTGCTTTTGTTGATATTTTTGTGTTCTGTACAAAATTAAAAGTACAATACGAGAATTAGCAAAATTAAAATCCTAGATGAAGAATGAGAGATAGATAGATAAATAGATGTTGCTACCATATAGGACTGAAAAAAAAAAAATAAATGAGCAGCGTCACTCATCTTGCGAGTGATGACAAAATAGCTGCTGAATCACCTCTGGCGTAAACCTCTGGGTGATGATGCTGTCTGTCTGCGGGGATGTTTTGCGTCACAGTTGATTCACGTGTAAATGCCAACACGTCGTTTGTGAAAGGAATGCAACCAGGGGGAATATATCGGTGCTCCCGCTGCCTATATCTTTCCCTGCTCTTACGGACTCCAATCTGGCCCCGTTTGTGTTCTGTTGCCTCTAGTTGGTGGTGCTGTACGTGTTCTATTGCCTGTCTTTAACGCTGTAATTCAAATTCGAATGTTTATTCAGGGAAAGTAAATACATACAAGGTGTGATACACGTTTTGCTGCCTCTTTTTGGCGCTGTATGTGTTCTGCTGCTTCTCTTTGGCGTTGTACGTGTTCCGATGTCTCTCTTTGGCGCTGTATGTGTTCTGCTGCCTCTCTTTGGCGCTGTATGTGTTCTGCTGCCTCTCTTTGGCGCTGTATGTGTTCTGCTGTCTGTCTTGCTGTTGCCTGTCTTTGGCGCTGTACGTGTTCTGCTGCCTGTCTTTGGGGCTGTACGTGTTCTGTTGCCTGTCTTTGGCAATGTACGTGTTCTGCTGTCTCGTTTCCCGATCGTTACGGTCAACAGGCGCCGTACGTGTCCTATTGCCTGTTCCAGGACGTTACGTGCTGGTCCGTAATTATGTCCTCGACCACAGGGTGCTTACTTTTCTTATTTGCTAGTATTAAACTGTCGAATTATTTGTAGAGCATCTGTTATACTGAGTTTTGACTGGTTGGCTCTGACACTATTTACTAATAACATACATATATAGCTCTTCTGTTGACGTTTATAGTGCTATAATAATGTGTTCAGTTCAAGTATGTTTATTGAGATAAGAAAGAAATACATCTCAAAGGGATAGAGTAGCTTAGGCTATTTCTACCCCCCTCTCTACTTCAAGTCCCTCATGGGGCGCACAAATTAATAATGTGTTGGCGTAGGGTTATAATTTCAATACCAGAGAGAGTCGTCGTTTATACTGGGGGGTCTCTCTGTGCTCTCTTTGTCTTGATGAGCATACACAGTTGGATGATGAGTACATATATAGCCTCATTAATGTGCGCACACATAGCTTGTTGAGTACATGCACAGCTTGTTGAGTACATGCACAGCTTGTTGAGTACATGCACAGCTTGTTGAGTACATGCACAGCTTGTTGAGTGATTACACAGCTTGATGAGTACACAGTACCGTGACCACCGCACCAATGATCGTCTATCGTCGTGATCGGTGGTCACGGTACTGTGCACGGTTGCCAGATCTAAATTGCTGAAAGTAGCAAGCTGACGGCCTAAAAGTAGCGAATTTGTAATAAGAGTAGCCCAATTTTTTTTAGTGAATGATATGGGTTTCAAAGTAATATATTTTGATATATAGAGTACACTACACGATGTTAATTGTTTTATTGATATTATTTCTGCACATACACACACACACACATACATTATATATATATATATATATATATATATATATATATATATATATATATATATATATATATATATATATATATATATACAATATATATATATATATATATATATATATATATATATATATATATATATATATATATATATATATATATATATATATATATATATATATATACAATATATATATATATATATATATATATATATATATATATATATATATATATATATATATATATATATATATATATATATATATATATAATATATATATATATTTATATTGATTTTTTGCCGCCAGAGGTGGATAGTTCATTAAGCATCCCTATTCAACCAGTGAGTGGTGGTTTATTGTGCACCCCGAGCCCCGACCAGTTGTGTAAGCGGACCCCGACCAGTTGTGTAACTGCAAGCCTAGCATGAACGAACCGACAATAAACATACTTGAACTTGAAGTGGACTTCAATGTTTTTTTCGGCAGCTTTATTTCCTTAGTTTCCGAGCTGTTTTCTGTACCGTGTATGTTGTAATAAACTATTCCTATATTTACAGTTGTTTCTCCCTGTGAAGATTATTAAACAATGGTGATTATAAGGGCGCGGAAGTTCAGCCTGGCCAGGGCCGCCAGCAGCCCTTGGGCCCGCCCCGGCAGCACCCAGTCTTTAATTTGGCACCTTTGTGGCCCCTTTGTGGGACCTTGGTATAAGCCTAACATGTATATATACACTGGCTGCCTGTCCCCCTACACAATGATTTATTATTACCTATTATTTAATCATTTAATTTAAATATTCAATAAAATAATTTATTTATTTATTATAGTAAGTACCTAATAATTTAATAATAAGTAGTAAGTACATAAAATTGATTAAAAAGTACAGATTAGTCACAGGAGATTCCTAAATTGGAATTCACTACCAAATTTCAATATTTCCAAGTATTTTTAGTGTGAAATGCCGTTATATGCATAAATTGTTGTTTTAATAATATTACGCTTAACCACTTGGGCTGGACGGTAGAGCGACGGTCTCGTTTCCTACAGGTCCGCGTTCAATCCCCGACCGCCCAAGAGGTTGGGCACCATTCCTTTCCCCCGTTCCATCCCAAATCCGTATCCTGATCCTTTCCGAGTGCTATATAGTCGTAATGGCTTGGCGCTTTCACTTCATAGTTCCCCCACCCCCCTGAAAAATATTACGAGAGCAGTATTTACGGGTTATTCATGCCCGTGCCACCTCTTGGGTGGCTTAATCTTCATCACTCGAGAGCAGAACGTCCTAACTAGACATAATATGATGATATCCTGAACAGTTGATAAATAATAATAATTTAATAATAATTTTTATTTAGGCAAAGGTACATACATAAAGAGATTTTACAAAGTTTGTTGGCTTTATAGATAAGAGCTAGTACATACAATGCCTAAAGCCACTATTACGCAAAGCGTTTCGGGCAGTAAATAAAAGTAATAAAATAAAAGTAATTGCGGAACTCCAGTTATCTAATACTTATCATAAATGGTATAAAACCTTATCATAAGCCAAGGGATTTGTAGATCAGTGTTTAAAGGGAATTCGGAAGTAATAATAACACAGCTGATGCCATCTGTCGGCAGAAGAGAACACTATCAACTGGCTGGTCAACAGTGGCCATAAGGTACAGCTTACGCCATCTGTTGACATCAAATTACACCTATAACAAATTACCCCACAAAATACAACTAGCGCCATCTCTTTTTTTTCCAACGCACTACAAATAGCCAAACAGCAACCCATAAGGCGGGTTGTTGTGCTCGGGTAGGAGGTTCCAAGCTCCGCGTATTCTTTGTTGACATTCACACAACAGCCAATCACAGGAAGGGATCAGCTAAAGGCTCCATCCATTTAATAAATCATCTTTATTTAGCACACCATCCTTGCTTATGACATCCTGCTTCAACTTTAGTCTACCTAAAAAGTGAAATGTTAAGTATTTAAAAGTATTAATATAGTGATAATTAAATACTGCAGGATGTAACGGATGTTACAGAAACATGGGCTGGCTACCTAACTTGTGACGTTATTATTGGGGGTTGCCTTAACATAAATAATGATACGCTGCTCTGCTCTCTTATTCGAGTAAATTATTCAGTTAGATGGAGATTTCTGTCAGGTGCAAAACAGAAATTGTTGTTCTTTTTCACAACAACCTTGTTGTTGTGCACAAGGACCTATTTCTTAGTTAAAATTTTATTCATAAAAGAGTGTTGGTATTCCCTGCAACAGCCAATCACAGGAAGGTATTTCCGGAAGCTCGGCCTCCTTATGGACTCAGCACATCGATCTAGCTCATGATTCTGTTTCATCTCTTGTATATACAATCTATGACTTTTTTCGATTACTGTAATTAATAATATGAGATATAAAAGTTTTTACACAAAATGACTAAATTCTGCCATTAAATGAACTTTGTCTGGTATACATACGAACATACACCAATTTATTACCATTCATCCATTATTAATTTCAAATGTAATGTATACTGTCTAATTTTTTTCCTCTCGACATTACTTGGTGCAATATTTGCATGTTGTCTATTTATTTATCGATCTATCTATTATCTTGTATTTATATTTACAAGTTTCTGTGCTTGGAAGAAAACTCTACATTGAATTGGGACTAATTTATTAAATAATATTATTTAGTATTAATTAATATTTACAATTATTATTAATTACAATTATTTATAGCTTAGTTTCTTTCATGTAACTCGCAATTGTACATTCTTAACATTAATAGCCCAAATTAGCACATCTTGCTTTTAAATTAGCCCAAAAAGTAGCAAATAGCGAAATAAAAAATTTGGGAGCGCGGGGCTCTCAAAAGTAGCCTAATTTGCTATTTGTAGCCCAATCTGGCAACACTGGTACTGTGCAGCTGGGGTGCTAGATCTAAGCTGCTGAAAGTAGCGAGCTGACGGTTTAAAAGTAGCGAATTTGTAATAAGAGTAGCCCATTTTTTTAGTGAACGATATGGGTTTCAAAGTAATATATTTTGATATATAGAGTACACTACACTATGTTAATTGTTTTATTAATATTATTTCTGCACATACACACACACACACATATTTTATATATATATATATATATATATATATATATATATATATATATATATATATATATATATATATATATATATATATATATATATATATATGTCGTACCTAATAGCCAGAACGCACTTCTCAGCCTACTATTCAAGGCCCGATTTGCCTAATAAGCCAAGTTTTCATGAATTAATGTTTTTTCGTCTACCTAACCTACCTAACCTAACCTAACCTAGCTTTTTTTGGCTACCTAACCTAACCTTACCTATAAATATAGGTTAGGTTAGGTTAGGTAGGGTTGGTTAGGTTCGGTCATATATCTACGTTAATTTTAACTCCAATAAAAAAAAATTGACCTCATACATAGAGAAAAGGGTTGCTTTATCATTTCATAAGAAAAAAAATATAGTAAATATATTAATTCAGGAAAACTTGGCTTATTAGGCAAATCGGGCCTTGAATAGTAGGCTGAGAAGTGAGTTCTGGCTACTAGGTACGACATATATATATATGTCGTACCTAGTAGCCAGAACGCACTTCTCTGCCTACTTTGCAAGGCCCGATTTGCCTAATAAGCCTAGTTTTCATGAATTAATTGTTTTTCGACTACCTAACCTACCTAACCTAACCTAACCTAACTTTTTCGGCTACCTAACCTAACCTAACCTATAAAGATAGGTTAGGTTAGGTTAGGTAGGGTTGGTTAGGTTCGGTCATATATCTACGTTAAATTTAACTCCAATAAAAAAAAATTGACCTCATACATAATGAAATGGGTAGCTTTATCATTTAATAAGAAAAAAATTAGAGAAAATATATTAATTCAGGAAAACTTGGCTTATTAGGCAAATCGGGCCTTGCATAGTAAGCCAAAAAGTGCGTTCTGGCTACTAGGTACGACATATATATATATATATATATATATATATATATATATATATATATATATATATATATATATATATGTCGTACCTAATAGCCAGAACGCACTTCTCAGCCTACTATTCAAGGCCCGATTTGCCTAATAAGCCAAGTTTTCATGAATTAATGTTTTTTCGTCTACCTAACCTACCTAACCTAACCTAACCTAGCTTTTTTTGGCTACCTAACCTAACCTTACCTATAAATATAGGTTAGGTTAGGTTAGGTAGGGTTGGTTAGGTTCGGTCATATATCTACGTTAATTTTAACTCCAATAAAAAAAAATTGACCTCATACATAGAGAAAAGGGTTGCTTTATCATTTCATAAGAAAAAAATTATAGTAAATATATTAATTCAGGAAAACTTGGCTTATTAGGCAAATCAGGCCTTGAATAGTAGGCTGAGAAGTGAGTTCTGGCTACTAGGTACGACATATATATATATATATATATATATATATATATATATATATATATATATGTCGTACCTAGTAGCCAGAACTCACTTTTCAGCCTACTATTCAAGGCCCGATTTGCCTAATAAGCCTAGTTTTCCTGAATTAATGTATTTACTATAATTTTTTTCTTATGAAATGATAAAGCAACCCTTTTCTCTATGTATGAGGTCAATTTTTTTTTATTGGAGTTAAAATTAACGTAGATATATGACCGAACCTAACCAACCCTACCTAACCTAACCTAACCTATATTTATAGGTAAGGTTAGGTTAGGTAGCCAAAAAAAGCTAGGTTAGGTTAGGTTAGGTAGGTTAGGTAGACGAAAAAACATTAATTCATGAAAACTTGGCTTATTAGGCAAATCGGGCCTTGAATAGTAGGCTGAGAAGTGCGTTCTGGCTATTAGGTACGACATATATATATATATATATATATATATATATATATATATAATATATATATATATGTCGTACCTAGTAGCCAGAACTCACTTTTTGGCCTACTATGCAAGGCCCGATTTGCCTAATAAGCCAAGTTTTCCTAAATTAATATATTTTTTCATTTTTTTCTTATGAAATGATAAACCTACCCATTTCATTATGTATGAGGTCAATTTTTTTTATTGGAGTTAAAATTAACGTAGATATATGACCGAACCTAACCAACCCTACCTAACCTAACCTAACCTATCTTTATAGGTTAGGTAGCCGAAAAAGTTAGGTTAGGTTAGGTTAGGTTAGGTTAGGTAGGTTAGGTAGTCGAAAAACAATTAATTCATGGATACTTGGCTTATTAGGCAAATCGGGCCTTGCATAGTAGGCTGAGAAGTGCGTTCTGGCTACTAGGTACGACATATATATATATATATATATATATATATATATATATATATATATATATATATATATATATATATATATATATATATATATATATATATATATATATACATATTGATTTTTTGCCGCCAGAGGTGGATAGTTCATTAAGCATCCCCTATTCAACCTGTGAGTGGTAGTTGTGCACCCCGAACCCCGACCAGTTGTGTAAGCGGACCCCGACTAGTTGTGTAACTGCAAGCCTAGCATGAACGAACCGAACAAAACCTCTGAAGCACAACCATACACCAACCGAAGCCCGACCATGCACAAAGGTTTTGTACATGTAGATAGCACACGAGAATGTGTAGAGTGAGTATATGTTTAGCATGTTGAGGGACTTGAAGAGAGGGGCTGTGAGTTAGGTTCTTTTAATTGCCTTATACAATTTAACGAATAAAAAAGGTTTTCGTACCTTAACATCTTTATATTATGATAATCACGACATATCTGCATTAAAATCAGTGTGCAATTCCAGTTTTGGCCTCCACCGCCTTCTCACTTGTTCCCTTGTATCTTGTAACTCACTTGTAGCACTTGTATGCTGTGCTTCCTATTTTAACCTGCTATGTTAAATGGGATTCTTGTATTGTGATTTGTGTATTTGTACTCATTGAATTTGTGCGCCCCTTGAGGGACTTGAAGTAAAGGGGGGGGGGGGGCGTAGAAATAGCCTAAGCTACTCAATCCCTTTGAGATTAATTTTTTTATTGTCTCAATAACCATGCTTGAACTTGAAGTGGACTTTAATGTTTTTTTTTCGGCAGCTTTATTTCCTTAGTTTCCGAGCTGTTTTCTTTACCGTGTATGTTGTAATAAACTATTCATATATTTACAGTTGTTTCTCCCTGTGAAGATTATTAAACAATGGTGATTATAATGGCGCGGAAGTTCAGCCTGGCCAGGGCCGCCAGCAGCCCTTGGGCCCGCCCCGGCAGCACCCAGTCTTTAATTTGGCACCTTTGTGGCACCTTTGAGGAACCTTAGTGTAAGCCTAACATGTATGTACACTAGCTGCCTGTCCCTCTACACAATGATTTATTATTACCTATTATTTTATCATTTAATTTAAATATTAAATAAAATAATATTACGAGAGCAGTATTTACGCCGGTTATTCATGCCCGTGCCACCTCTTGGGTGGCTTAATCTTCATCAATCGAGAGCAGTACGTCCTAACCAGACATAATATGATGATATCCTGAACAGTTGATAAATAAAAGTAATTGCGGAACTCCAGTTATCTAATACTTATCATAAATGGTATAAAACCTTATCATAAGCCAAGGGATTTGTAGATCAGTGTTTAAAGGGAATTCGGAAGTAATAATAACACAGCTGATGCCATCTGTCGGCAGAAGAGAACACTATCAACTGGCTGGTCAACAGTGGCCATAAGGTACAGCTTACGCCATCTGTTGACATCAAATTACACCTATAACAAATTACCCTACAAAATACAACTAGCGCCATCTCTTTTTTTTCCAACGCACTACAAATAGCCAAACAGCAACCCATAAGGCGGGTTGTTGTGCTCGGGTAGGAGGTTCCAAGCTCCGCGTATTCTTTGTTGACATTCACACAACAGCCAATCACAGGAAGGGATCAGCTAAAGGCTCCATCCATTTAATAAATCATCTTTATTTAGCACACCATCCTTGCTTATGACATCCTGCTTCAACTTTAGTCTACCTAAAAAGTGAAATGTTAAGTATTTAAAAGTATTAATATAGTGATAATTAAATACTGCAGGATGTAACGGGTGTTACAGAAACATGGGCTGGCTACCTAACTTGTGACGTCATCAGTGGGGGTTGCCTTAACACACATAATGATACGCTGCTCTGCCCTCTTATTCCAGTAAATTATTCAGTTAGATGGAGATTTCTGTCAGGTGCAAAACAGAAATTGTTGTTCTTTTTCACAACAACCTTGTTTTTGTGCACAAGGACCTATTTCCTAGTTAAAATTTTATTCATAAAAGAGTGTTGGTATTCCCCGCAACAGCCAATCACAGGAAGGTATTTCTGGAAGCTCGGCCTCCTTATGGACTCAGCACATTGCTCTAGCTCATGGCTCTCTGTTTCATCTCTTGTATATACAAACTATGACTTTTTTCGATTACTGTTATAATTAATAATATGAGATATAAAAGTTTTTACACAAAATGGCTAAATTCTGCCATTAAATAGACTTTGTCTGGTTTACTTACAAACATACACCAATTTATTACCATTTATCCATTATTAATTTCAAATGTAATGTATATACTGTCTAGTTTTTTCCTCTCGCCATTACTTGGTGCAATATTTGAAAGTTGTCTATTTATTTATCGATCTATCTATTATCTTGTTATTATATTTACAAGTTTCTGTGCTTGGAAGAAAACTCTACATTGAATTGGGGCTAATTTATTAAATAATATTATTTAGTATTAATTAATATTTACAATATTATATATTATATATATATTATACAGATTAATGAGCATATACACAGCTTAATGATTGCACTCGAAATCCTGTGGTTGCAGTTGAATCAGAGCTGAACGGTCCCGGGTTCGATTCCTAGCAGAACAGAAGCGTTTTGGCACCGTATCCTTTCACCTGGCGTGTGTCTTCACCTACGAGTAAATAGATACGCGTGAGATATGCAACTGTTGGTGGCCGCATCCGGTGATATACCTCGATAAACCGAACGTCGGTTTATCGAGGTATATCCTGTCCTATTCGTTATTTACAAAATGGCATACTGTATTATAATTTAGTTAAAATTAGTTTCAAGAGTTGTAAAAAAATTATATACCTGTCAAGCACTCTGTTGCTAGCAAATGCAAGTACATACAACAAATAATTTAGATTGTTGTGTTGATTTAGGGGCGACAAATAATTTAGATTTTGTTTATAAAGTATTTCCATGGTTGAGGGAAAACAAAGGCGAATTACAAAGTGTACAAAGCTATCTTTTTTTGTTGAGTCTCAAGCCTCTAACACTGTAAAATATTTGAAAAGTATACAATATGGGTAAGATAGTATATTTTATAAGCTTTATAAATTCATAAAAAGACATAACAGGCCTTTATCTTTATAAATAATAAAAAAGTAGCCTTTCTTCGAAGATGACTTGACTGGGATTCGGATGACAGGTCGCCTTGCAGTGGCTTGAGGCTTGGTCGGTGTGGAGTTCTGCGCTGACAAGGATAACATAATAATTAATTAACATGAACTAACAAATAAAACCGCATTGCATGTGTATATACCTCTTATGGTGGAGGGAGGACCTGCTAATCTCAAGTAATGCAGGCTTGCTCTGGCGGCTTGTGAAATAAGTGAGTATTGAGTTCGTCCCCATGGAATAGTGGGCAGGATAAGGCTCCATATGGCGATAAGAGACTAAGAGTAGAAACTAAACGGTGATATAATAATAATTCACTGTGTCATGGGACAGGAAGCCAGAGTGTATTGATACATGTTTGACTTTTATCGAGGGCCCTCTCCTAGGGTTCAATTACTGACCCCGCCCAGGATGCAACCCCACAACAAAGTGACTTAACTCCTGAGTACCTACTTACTGCTAAGTGAACAGGCGCATTAGGGGAAAGGAAATGTGCCCAACCATTTCTGTCCCGCCCGGGATTCGAACCCAGAATTTTCAATTATGCGTCGAGAACGAACCCAACTGTACTACCGGGACCCTATAAACAGATATATACAGAATAGATCTTTCTTAATTATGTGTGATGCATAGTGTTTAGTTTGTGTACAGTGTGCTTACAAGATACAAACTGTATTTGTAAAGTTATTGAATGTGTAATATCACGTTTTGAATTTGAGTGTATTACTGATAATGTTTCTTCTGATAATTGTCATATTCTCAGTCATATTCCAGGTATTTTCAGGGTTAAGAGTTTTTTATAAAAAAAAATTCACACTCTTTTCCACTCAATCTCTATCAGAACATTAAAAGTATAAAATTCATACAGTACAGGTACAGTACTTAAAATTCTGTATTTGGTTCTGAATGTTCAAAACTATGCTTAGAGATTATGTATTAAGTTTAAATGTTTTGGGGTGATTTTATGGCAAATACATGTATAAGTACAGTGTAATTAAATACATTTTATCTCCTTGGTGTACAAACGGTTTTGCTTGGTACAGTTAATATAACTTTACAATAAGTTTTAACTTTTACACTGATCTAATTGCAATTTGCAATTACTTCCGGTGTGTGTAAATTTACAAATGCTGCTTTTCCCCTGCTTGATCTGTCAGATACACTGTAGTGTAGTACAGTACTGTAGTGTTAAACAGTTAAGCAGTCCTAGGGTTGAGTAAACTTTATTAAATAATGAATACAGAGATGTTTTGAAAAGGTATAATAATTTGAGAAGGTATAATAATAATTTAATTTGATTAATTAACATATAATAATTTGAGAAGGTATAATAATAATTTAATTTGATTAATTAAGGTATAATAATTTGATAATAATTTGGTATAATAATTTGCAAGGTATCAATTAAATAATATTATTTATAATACAGTACATGTATAATTGTTATAATACTGTACAGTACCTGTATATTATTAAGCAATATTTGGCTAAGGTTTCATATATACTGTATTCAATCAATTAAGAAAATGTTCATATACAGTACTTACTAACAATGATCAGACTAAGTGTCTTTGCAGCTTTGATTTCTGTGCTTCTGTTTTTTTTTTAATGATCTAAAATCTGTCTCAGATTACTGGAAATTTTTATCTTGGAAACTGAGCTTATTTATATATTCCTACAAGGCCACTACTTTGACATGTGTGGCGTATAATGAGAGGTAATGGCAAGTCGGGTTTAGATAAGTTTCTCTCATTTAAACAAAATATAAGTTTAGCATGAAGATGGTTATTAATAGCTTTATATTTTCCTTGTAAGATGTACTAGTATACTGTATTGGTATACTTTATGATTGTTGAAGACAGGAAGCCTGTTAGACTAGTCAAAGTTTCCTCTAGCCAAGGAAGGCTGTCCACATGGTCTTCTCCACAGATGACCATGTGGACACTACTGAATGTGTTTATTCAGTACTACTTATTCAGTAGCGTTTAACTTGCTAAGTGGTTAAACCCAGTAGTGTTTAATTTAACTTGACACAAGTGGTGAACATGACAGCCGATACACCAGGAGCCGCAGTAGTCCAGGTGTGAGTGTGTCCTCTGCGGCCTCACAGTCCTCAGGTTCAACCCATTAGTGTGGATTGCTCCTTTTATTTCTTTTGTAAACAGAGTGGTAGATGGTTGGAACAAGTTAGGTGAGAAAGTGGAGGAGGCCAAAACCGTCAGTAATTTCAAAGCATTATGACTAAGAGTGCTGGGAAGACAGAACACCACGAGCATAGCTCTCATCCTGTAACTTCACTTAGGTAATTACCACACCACATGCAATACATAAATCATGCCAGGAGTATTGTGAGATAAAATCCAGACCTTACACTAGTGAGTATGTCCACTTAGTCAACTGAACCTAGAAAAAAAAAAAAAGAGTTGAAGCATTGGAGACCAACCTAGGAGCCAAGCTAAGGATGTGGAAAATCATAGAAGCCTTACTTCACATTGTATCAAACTTCCAAGAGCTCTTGTGGCATGAAACCAAGGTGGGTTTATGACCCTTTTACTCCACATCATCTAGTGAATTAACAGTGTAATGAAACCAAATTACTCAAGGAGTTCTGTGTGGCTGATCCTGGGCCCTCATGATCACATGTTAGTCGTTCTAACCTCTGAACCAATTGATCCCACATAAAGAGATGAAACTTGGGTTCTTGTCAACTTGTGAAGAACCATGACAGATTTACTCCAGATTTTACCCAACTGGTTTGTAGACTTGGTTGACTGAATGCACAGTGACTAAATTGTGGCCATTAGTCCTACAGTTGTGTTATGGGATATTTATGTTACTAATTAATACAGTAAAATTAATGATTTACAGGAAACACAGAATGGTCCGTGAGTCAGGGAGATGTAGAGTGGTGAAAAATTATGCCACCGGAGGGACCAAGGCAGCAGTAATACCAAAGTTAGGTTTGTAATATTGTGGTGGTTAATTTAGTCTGTTAATATTGTACATAGAACACACATGGTAATAGGCTCAGATATTTATAATTATCGGTCACGTTATTTTATAGCATACAGTATTTTGTATCTTCACAGGACCACGTAAGACTAGAAGCCAGTCCCTCAAAGAAAATCAAGAAATTGAGATACAACTTCAAGTCCCAGTAGATGAAGAGAAAACCTATTTTAGGTCTGATTTTGCAGATATTAAACGAAACAGTAGGTCACTATCAAGGGCAAGTTCTGAAGATTCTGCACTTTCATCTTGCAGCTCAAAGTGGTCATTGTCAAGTAATGTATCTATTGTTAGCAGAAAGTCTCAAGGTATTACAACAAGAAAATTAACACAAACCCTTGACCCTGTAGCTGAGGATAGAATTCCCAAATCAAAGGTTGATATAAACCCTGACACCATAAACTGGGTAAATGGTTTATCACCGACTAGAATTCAAGCTGCTGTTCCGCTACTGCGAACTCGTGCAGTTGCCAATGGTCATTTAACAAAACGAACACTGAGTTATGTTACAGAAAGCTCCAACTCGGACAGTGGATATAATTCAAAAGTGCTTGATGAAAATTACTCTGCAAATACCTTTCGATCTGAGGCTGTGATTCATTTTCATATTTGTGTGCTCTGGGCACTAATGCTGTCAGCTGAACACCATTTGAAAGTAAGTCTTAACAAATTTAATGAGTAATTTTGTTTAATACTGTACTATTGTTTCTTTTCATAAATATAGCTATGTGTAAAATAAAATCATAAAGGTGATCATAAGGGGTGAATGGAATAGTTATGTGTATCTAAGGTCTTGAAAATGGATGGCTTAATACTTTATTTAAAATTTAAACATATTATTAAAGAAATATATATTCCTTTCAGGAATGTATTTTCATCGACCTCAGGTTTTAGATTTGCTTTACTCATTACCATTACTGAATATCTTTCCAGTTATCCTCAAAGAATGTCGGCAAACAGTCCATGGGGGCACATCCAGTAGCCCTTCAAGTAGCAGCAGCATTCATACTTGGCACACTATGTGACTTGATCTCACCAAAGTTAGCTCTGCTAGTACCTCAGACCATCTGGGTACTAGTAGTTTTACTAGTCCACATTACCTCCAGCAATGTTGCTGTACAACTTGTTCCATATCTACCATGTATAAACTCAGGTTTATTAGGTAAGTTAGTGTGTGTGTTTTGTCATAGTATTAACTAAATAAACAACTTCAAGAAACATTTATACAAGTTCCTGCAGGAAGGGCTGGACCAGGTGGTTTGTAGCGTATGTGTGTGTTTGTGCATGTGTGGGCCTGTTTGCTGCCCCAAGCAACAGCATTTTAGATCAAGTTATCTCAGGAAAATCCTGGCCTCAGGTCAGGTCGTGTGTTGGGAGTTGAAGATCTCTCAGAGCCCACTCCAGTTAACAACCACAAGTTGTAAATAGTGATGTAGTATGCCTTATTGAAATTTATTGATGATTTCTTTTTAGTTACCACCTTGATAATTTGCTAGATTTGTCAGTTTTCATACCAATATGTGACTTAACATTTTAGGGTTACTTTTGTTCTCTCCATAAAGTTCATTTGTGTTTTAATCCAAGATGAAACATAGGTAATATTTACAAAAAAAAAACATTTTATTTATTGCTGGTCAAATAACTTATAATTATGATCTGCTCCCTGTTTTTATTTAATGGTATTGTAATGTTTTACATATTGTAAGTCAAGCTATTAATACAAATATTTGTATTTTACGGGTTCGTAAATTTATATATAAAATTTATTAGATGGAACGTTAGTGGAAAGATTGTCATATCATATCATGTCAGGCTGGCATTGTAATGACCCCTAGTTTGAATCCCCTTTGAGGAGTGTGCAGGTATTAGTTTCTTGTCTTTATTTTCTTCTTATTCTGCCTAGTAGAATTCTGCCTTGGACAGTAGAGCGACAGTCTTGCTGTCCAAGACTGGACAGCAAGAC
The DNA here is from genome assembly GCF_040958095.1 of Procambarus clarkii. Taxonomy (NCBI): domain Eukaryota; kingdom Metazoa; phylum Arthropoda; class Malacostraca; order Decapoda; family Cambaridae; genus Procambarus; species Procambarus clarkii. The sequence goes on along the minus strand of NC_091227.1, from coordinate 20,971,898 downwards.
TTATTGCAGGCCGCCGTTCAATCCCCAACCGTTCAAGTGGTTGGTCACCATTTCTTTTCCCTGTCTCATCCTAAATCCTTATCTTGACCCCTTCCAAGTGCTATATACTGTAGTCATAATGGCTTGGCACTTTCCCCCGATAGTTCCCTTCCCTTGCCTAGTAGATGCTATGGTTGATCAATCTACTATTGAAATCTTGTGTTTTGGTGTGTGTGTTTTTTTTTTTTTTGGTCATACTCAGTACACCATAAGAACTGTTGGGTAAGGACTGTAAAGCACTTAAAAATATGGAAAATTGTTCAGTCATGGTGTTAACATTGTCGCGTCATGTGGTCTCACAGGTAAACATTGTCGTTAGAACATTGTGTGGGAATTTATATCATTTGAGAAATACTGTATTTATTTATTAATTTAAAGAATGTACAATTCAGTATAAGCAATTTTTGTCTAAAGAAATAATAATAGTATAATAAATGATATTACAGTACAGTACAGTATACAAAATTGTAATTGTAAATAAATGTAAAGGTGAAACATTGCAAATAAAATAATTGTAAATTAGGGAATACCATTTGGGTTATAATGGATATGTGGGCCTGAGGGCCACTTCAAGCAACAACCCTGTAGATCATATTATTACAGGATAAACATGACCCAAGGCTCGGCTTGCGGAAGGGAAGGGAAGGGAATTATCAGGGGAAAGCACCAATCCATTATGACTAAATATATAGCACCTGGAAGGGGTCAGGATAAGGATTTGGGATGGGATGGGTTGGGGGGATGGCGCCCAACCACCTGGACGATTGGGGATTGAACGCCGACCTGCATGAAGCGAGACCGTCGCTCCACCATCTAGTTCGAATTGGGAAGTAGAAGAACTGTTGGAACTGACTGCAGATTTCCAGATTTACCTTTAGCCTACTGTCTGATGTAAGCAAAAAATTTGAATAGCTGGACATGTGAATCAAATGATATACCTAAATTATAATATCCTGTGTATAGATGTTATGCAAAGTTTTTATACCACAAGTCAGTACAGTACTGTATTAGTAAACTATCTTATAGTACAGTATACGTCGAATTTGAATATTTTGTGCTAAACAGTTCAGCATATTAATGTTTGCATTGATGCAATAGAGTTGTGAAGCAAATACTTCTAAAAAATCAGTTTTGCTCTCAGTTAATAATACTATATAAGTTTGGTATATCCTAAGATATAGATAAAATAAGCCATTTGTTTCAATACATTACAGTGCTTTGTATTTTTAGTGAACTGCATGATAATCCCAATAATCATAATTCTTAGTTCACTTTCTTGATTTTTAGATTCAATCAAAATACAGATACTTTGTAGTCAAAGGGTGTCTATTAGTTTTATAGGCTATAAGGTTTTTACTAGTAAAGCTGACACATGACACACTCTTGCGTGACAAGAACCTTCTGGTCTGTTTTGTGGAATCCAATCAGAATCTTCCTACAACATTTAAGTTAGAAATATAGAATTTGATCCAAGCTATGGTTTTTATAAATGCTAAACAAATGGTGTACCGTTGCAGGATGTCAGTTTCTCGCGATACATCTGGGCTTCCGAGGCAGTCACGCTGGAGTTTTGTCAAGAGTTAATCTTAGTTATTGTTTAGCATCCATTGTGGTCCCTTTCATCATTACTATGATGAGCAGTGTCTTGGGGTACGTATTACAAATTATTCTATGTTAAACCATGTTAATTTTTAGGATAATGTGACAGTTGTATCAAATTGCACTAACACAATGTCTGGAGACTGCTTGCCATCATAGGATCACATAATGTTTACAAATATTAATGTGTAATTATTTAACTTTTCATACTTGTATTGTAAATGTAAAACAATGCAAAACAGTAAAAAAAAAAATATATAATTATATTTGCTGATATTTTAATTTCTTTGTGATGCAAGCAACTGTATTTTCTGATTTAGAAAATATTCTTTCAATTACTCTTCATTTATTACTCAAGAGCAGTCAGCTTTATCTTAGCTGATACATGGGTCAAGTTGACTGGAGGGAAATGTAGCCCAAATAATCCTGGTGATATAGACACCTCTAACTCTTTCTTCTAACAAAACAGAACAGGCATAACAAAAATTGATAAAACATTGCAATAAAGCAAAACTTTTAAATATTTTTTTTCACTAGACCACTGCTACCAATTATAAAACAAGCAGGTTTAATATTGATCACATATTTTTATACACGGGGCTGTGCAAATTCACTCGTCTACTTGTCTTTGATGAGTTAAAGTAAAGGCAGATGACTATTATTATCCAACTCTACTTGATGTAGTACAGTAACTCATAACAGCACTTGATAGGTGACTTTTTTTTCTGACTTGTAGGCCCGAGTCAATATTTGTTCAGCCCTGTTTGTATAGCAAAGGTGAAGCTAATGCATAAATAACCCATTGGTCCTCTTTACCAGGAGTTCCATTAACTCTCAGCTAGTTACGCTAGTGAGCCTCCTGAGTATGATGGCTGTCCTTAGGCTCTTAGGCAGTAACTTGAAAGGGTTTACCAGTAAGTACCTTCCCTTTATGCAACCGTGGCTTGAGGTAGCTTACTACTTGCGCTACATTCATTCTTTGCATGCTGGTAGACATGCTCTTAGCTTGCAGAATGAAATCACGAAAACGTAATATATCTATGAGATGATATTGAAGCTGTAAGATGGTATTGAACCTACATCCCTGAACTTGGGAAGCTCCTCAGTGAGTATGTCTGAGAAGTTTAGGGGTGTGGGTTTGACCCCATTGTATGGCTTCATTATGTTCTCACATTCGTAGCTTATTTGCATGAGAATAAAATCAGTCTGGTTATTTGCATGGTAAGGTAAATAGTTACTTGTTCTTGATACATATAATTAAGAAATATTATACTCTTCCTTTGAATGCATTTTTTAAGCATAGAATTTTATACAAGTGCTAGTATGCTGTAGTATATTTATATTAACATAATGCAGTCATTCTTCGATCTGCATGAGAATGATGCTCATCTGAACCCTTGTACAGATTCAGTTTGTATAAGTCAAAGTTGGGGTTATGTAGAGAATATTGGGATGTATTCCTGAAACTTCCAAAAGTTAACTTTATCTGATTCCTATTTCAACAAAATATATTAATTATATAATATAATACTCTACAAGAGTACATGTATTGTGTAAATGCTAACCACTGGCTGAGTTCATCAGCATATGTAGAGCAAGTGGGTATATTATGACAGTCTCACCCAAACCATCCAAGCAGTTGTGCACCATTCCTTTTCTCTTACTACTCAAAATTCTTGTTTTCGTATCCCTTCTAAGTGCTACATGGTCATAATAGCTTAGTGCTTTCTCCTGTTAGATACCTTACCTTATTCCCTCCTGGGAGATTCCCATCAGGTATTGGCCACATTAGAAATTTTTTGACGAGTGTATATGACCACACAAACCTTTCACTTGTTTCAAGTTTACTGGACCCTCTCCCTCACCCATTCGTTCATATACTGTACTACTGTATATTGTTTTAATTTTCTCTCCCATGATGTCTGTCTCTATCAGATGATCCCATTATTTCACTCCTTGTACACCCATCTTATTAAATGATTCTCAAGTATCCTATTACAGTAATATGTTCTTTCCATCTAAGTGTAAACAGTATACCCAAATGTTATCGTGAAATCTTTGCGATAAGCTTAAAACAGTTTAACATTCCATTTTCTTACATGTAGAGCTCACGATAGCCTTAATCCAGTCATCTGCCATTTTACCCACTTGCTATGCCATCTTTCCCTTATGATTGCTCATAAACAGGGACAAGATTGATTAATGATTGATGAAGATTAAGCCACTCAAGAGGTGGCACGGGCATGAGTAGCCCGTAAGCAAAAACAGAAGCAGAAAGCACTTTAAGCTTCTTTGGGTACCCCTACTTGGCCAACTACTTACCTTTCACAGGTCAACCCACAACAGTTGCCCAACTCATAGGTGCCTATTTACACCCAGAAGTTGGGTAGCCTAGGCATTAGGTGCCCAAATGTCTCCTCTTTCCCCCTCCTCCTATGCACATAACCTTTTCACATAAGGCTATGCCAAATGTCTCTATTTCCCCCCCCCCCCCCCCACCCACCCACCTCCCTCTTTTACATAACATAACCTTTTCACATAAGGTTATGTCTTATGTGAAAAAATCTGGATGTCATGATTTTAAGCAAAAAATATCAATGTACAATTTTTTAAAATAAGACAAATACAAGTACTGGGATTCATATCTAGAAGCATTAGTAATAAGACATCATACGTTAATCATCAGCTTTAGCTAGCCCTTGTTAGGCCCCATTTACATTATGTAGTTAAGTTTTCTCACCATACAGTACTATAGAATGGATATAAAAATCGCTCGAAGTGTGTACACAGAAGGATGGCATAGTTGACTAGGAACTAGAAACCTTTCTTATGCAGAGAAGATTAAAATGCTCAGTTTACATTGTTTATAAAGGCTAAGAGTAAAGGATATCATGATTGATGTTTACAAGTGGATGAACTGGTTATAACAAGGGAAATATAAATAAAGTTGTTAAATACGTCAATACAAAATACAGTAGAACACTAACCCCAGTTGCCTTTACCGAGAATGAGACTGGTGCCTTCCAGTAGGTTCCATGGTGGTTGAGGTATGGTTCATGCATCCTAGGGTGCATCACTCCCTCTTCCCTGTGGCTTCTCCTTATCAGTTTGTTGGCTAATTGTCATGTGGTTGCCAATGGCCTCTTACTGAACTCTAGATCTGTGCTTTCATAGTTGAACGATAGCATTTTGCAGCATATCTTCTCTGCTTGTAGCTTGCTACAATTTTACAACTGGTGGTTCAGTTGAGTCTTCAGCAAGTAATACCTCGTAAAGATTCCCTGACTGTTTTGCCATTGTGTGGTGTTGGGTATGCCATTACATAGTGCCCCAGGAAGGTGGCGGTGGTTCAAGTGCTTTTACCTCGGGGTCTCTTCCAGAGACCTGAGATCCTTTTTTTTTTTTTTCTGGAGGCTCTATCCCCAGAATCCTTAACCATTCTTCTGCTTTGGCAGTGATATGTATCACAGGTGAGTCTTTATCTTTATTGTTTTCATATTTTCTGATTCTCTTGTTTGCCATTTTAAATTTTTAAAGAAAGATCGTGTGGGTTTTACACCTGATGTTACCACCTGGAAGTGGATGGGAAAGGCTGCAAGGCTAGCAAATAAGTAGAGGGGTCCCAATGTTTATTAATGCATCTTCTGTCAGACATTTGGCTGGAATAAGTAATCTCCAGTGACCTCCCTCCCTCCCCCATCCCTAGCACTTTATATACACTTACAGGGGTTTTTTAAAATTCAGTCGAGCCACATAGCCTTCCCGGCTTGGTGCCTTCTTTTGATAATTACTTACTTGAAAATTCAGTGGTGATTGTACAAGAATGTCATCCTGCCTGACTGTTCATACTCCTGTCTGTAGACACAATGGAACTTACCTTAGGGGAAGTACTGTACATAGTAATTCTTCTGAAATACTGTATTCACTTAGGGACTGATTTTGTATTTTTTTTCGTTTTATATTTGCAGGATTACCTCTTCTAGTCCCAGATAATTGCTCACCAGCCAGATTCCTCAGTTGTATAGTTATGAAGGTTGCTTTAACTGTCCCAGCGTCACTTCTCCTTCCGTGGCTCCAGAGTAAGTCGAACTGATTACTGTATTTAGGATTCATAATTTTAACCCTTAAAGTTCGATTATCTTAAAAATTTACATATTGCCTGCAAGCAAGAAAAAAAAAGACATGTACTATTTTACTTGTTTTTACTTATAAAATGGAAGATCTTTATTTAAAAGCATGGAAATTAAAAAAAAATCATTTACATACCCTGATTTTGGCCTGAGTAATAGTTGACATTTTTTTTGGCAGTTGACATCATTACGTTGATGATGTATGAGTCCATGGGTCATGGGAGTCATGACCAAACAAACAATTTATTTTTTTTCATATGAAATATATGTAAAAGTAATAAGGACTACCAAAATAAATATTTTCAGTGAGCATATTTATTTTTGGTCAAAGTGCTATGATCATCATATGATAATGGGAGACCAGGAGTAGGAATTCGTTTGACTCTAATGCATTTTGTGGCCTTCCATGACTGCTGGAAGACTCCAATGAACTATTGGAACCATGCCTGTCATATACTTGTCGATAATTCAAAAGATAAATGTCCCCACGGTCCGTTTTCTGACCAGGCCTTCTGGTCAGTGGTCATGTCAACCAGGCTGTTTGATCCAGTTGCTTGCAGCCTAATGTACTGTATAAACCACAGCCTGGGTGATCAAGTATCCTTCGAAGATGTTTATAGTACGTCTGAAGTTATCTTTTGAACACTGCAAAAGGTCAACAAGTTATGCCTCGAATGAATAGAGTGTGCTGAAGAGTCTTGGGCTTTTGATGTTGATTGAGTTCTCACTAAGTGTGCCCACTGCACCTTTACTTTTCAATAGGGCTATTTTATATATATACTGTATATGTTACTGTATATGTTATTCTTATATCGAGGTCCCTCCCAAGGTCGAACTACTGACCCTCCCCAGGATGCCACCCCACAACAGCTGCCTGACTCTTGGGTACCTGTTTATTGCTAGGTGAATAAGGGCCATTAGGTGATGGGAAACACACCCAACCATTTCTGTCTTGCCCGGGATTCGAACCCAGATTTCCTGAGTATGAGTCGAGAATGAACCTGACAGTGCAGTATTGCCTTGTGGTCCATGTGGGCAACATTGATATTTAAACATGATGTAAATCGTGTAAAATTTAAACAAAATATAAATGATGATGATAATGGTATTACACTGATGATCAATATAGGATGATTTCAGCTCTTTAAGTTAGGGTTAACACTTTTGGTTAGGGTTGTGCACATTTATAGCAAAATTACATATTTCATAATACATTGTTGTTTACAACATGCACTGAATGACCAAGCAAATTCATTAGGCTTGATATTTATTCATTCATTCATTATTACCCATTACCCACTTTTATTTAATAGATGCATCAGCCCAAAGAAAAAATGGAAAAATATTAAATTAAATCAATCATTATAACAATGTTGTGGTTGTATTCTCATTATAGTTGACATTACCGCTCAAAGAATAATACTGCTTTCCGCATAAAAAAATTATTTATACGTACAAGTTTTCCAGGTTTACTGAATGACGGTGGCAGCATCAATGGCATTGGTCTGCCAATATTGGTGACAGTTGGGTTACTGTTGGCTCAAGCCGCCCTGGTGCCCTCACTCTTGGTGTGTACAAAGTCTTCCACAGCTACTGGGGCTATGGCTGCTCTGCTCATGCTTCTGTATCCTGTGATGGTAAATATATTTCTTTCGTGTAAGCAGTTTTGAGTAGCATTGGCTTTCTTTGCCAGTCTTGTACATTTTATAGTTACATCTTAAAATCTTCAACAGGTATTATCAGATGAGTCAAGCTCGATTCTGCTAGTGTTGCTGATTCCTGTATGTGGCCTGGTGGCTGTGGCACAGAACTTGGTGGTTGCCGATCTCGTCTCCACGTTTCCCCAATTTCCAGGTGTCATTTTGGCTCTCAATCTCTCCCTTCATATTCTCATACGATATTTTACCCCACGTTTTTCTACCAGTATGATTGAGCTGTGTGCCGATAAAGGCAGGACACATCTGATTTCTTTAAGTTTTCCTCAATGGCTCAGGTATTTGTTGGCAAATAATTTCATATCTGATATATCCCCATTACTGCCAACTTCTTTAGACTTTTTGTCATGCCATAAAGTGCATATTAATGTCATAACTGTGATGGGTTGTGCATGTTCTTTTGTACTATTAATTTTGGCAAGAAGTACATAGGTTAACTATATACAGCACTGTATACTAGCCTTTAAATGGGAAATACGTAATGGTAACCACATACAGTACTGTATACTCGGTTATAAATTGGAAAATTGGAAATCAGTTTATTTCACAAAGGAAATAATAGTAAATTCTTGAAAACACATTAATGAAACTTATATTTTCTCATTAGCTTTCATTAGGTTCTGAAAATGAGAAAACAAAGACTATTCATTATAAATACATACAGTACTGTACATATAATATATATATACACCTGTACAGTACTTTATATGCATCATATATGTCCTGTACTTAAAGCATTACATGTAATTTAATTACCATTTTCCATGGGGATAATTATCCAGTATCCACTAAAACATTTTTGACCAAAGAATAATTGTTAACATGTTCAAATAAAGAATGTTGCTGTTGTGAAAGCTGCATGGTAACCAGTCATAATAAAATTCTACACAGAAAGCAATGGCTTCTGAACAACCATGATCCAAATTTGCAAGATACTGTATCAAAATTGTTGCCGCCCATCTCCCCATTCAGATAAATTATATTCTGTATTATCCATCGTGGAAGCTCCATTATTTTCACGTGCCTCAATTGTGTTGTCGGCCGCCAGATGACATCCTAGTCTGTTTTGGAGTGCCTCGCGCATGTGGGTGTTGAATCCAGAGCTGCATTTGCATTTTATAACTTGAGATTGAGTCAATCCCTTCGCAAGGGTGAACTGAAACTCGAGCATTCCTTTTACAAGTTCCTTACAGGTGCCTCAAAGAATCTTTAGGTATGTCGGGTCTACTGGAGGAGGAGGAAATTCTCTTGAGCAAATAATGATAAACTGTTCTCATACTCAGTAGCTGTGTTGCCTCATTTTCTTCACTGACAGCTCTCCTAATAAGAGGTCACCCTGTAGGTATGCTGGTTAAATCTGCCAGTTGCGACTCTTGTGCATCTTGTAAAGGCTCTAATTTTCATGATAATTAGATATTTTTGCTTTTTGTTTCTTTTGAGTCATATGTTCCCGTGATAAAATCCTTTGTGAATCTGATTCCTTTGACATTACTAGTCTTAATGTCATATTGTTCTCATTTTGGCATCCTTAAATGATATCCAGGAATTTTCTTTTGATAATTACTTACCTGCTTTATTATAGATTAATCCCATTCTAAAACCATAAGATACACAACCAGTGTACAGTATAAACTGGTCATTGAGGAATTTGTGAACTACATTGTCAGAGTTGGCCTCTAATTTATTCACAAGTATACAGTATATGGATGTGCATATGATATTTTTGTTGAAGATGGTAATACAGTATTTAGTAGATGGTAATGGAGAAATTTGTAGTCACAAAATGATATAAAATAACCTACTTATGAAGACAGTTTCTTTTGGTAGAAACTGTCTTAAATTGATATGGTTTATCTGTGATAATTCATAATTATTAGATTATCAAGTGGATTATCATCAGGCTGCTGTACTGTGCAGTATTGTCTTTCTAATATGCATGTCTGTCTATGATGGTATTCAGCATTCCTTCGATTTTATTACAGAAATGCAATTGGATTATGAAATATGATATGAATGTACCTTGGGGTGTACTTGATGAATACACTGAGTAATACTTGGAGTGTGTTATAGATATGCATGATGTACTTTGGTATACTTTAGGTTGTACTTTGGGGCATATATACACCCTTTGGGTACACAAAGGATCATGTGTGCTTTTATGCATATGGTGGGGTATATTTATCAGTGCACTGTGTGGTAGGGTTTGACTATCGAGTGCACCTTGGGGTACTGACGTGCTGGTGTCTTTTTGCTAGGAACCTCTTATATTAATTTATTTATTATGTAGTAATTCAACAGAGGTGTTACTTCTCATCCAATTGTCAGGTGAAGTTGCTTGCACACTTGAGTGTGAGTGGATGTTGGGACAAGCTGTATAAAGTAAGATTAATATTAACTCGGTCTCGTGGTTTACTTTTTCATTTTCTCTCTATTCACCTCATGCAGGTCGGTGTTCAATCCCTGACCGTCCAAGTGGTTGGGCACCATTCCTTTACCCCTGTCCCATCCCAAATCCTTATCCTGACTCCTTCCTAAGTGCTATATAGTCATAATGACTTGGCACTTTCCACTGATAATTCCCTCCCTTCCATCTCTATTCACCTTACCCTCTTTGCTTGTAGTGACCCTATCTTCCACTATATGGTTACATGATTTGATAATGGTCCAGGACGAACCGAAATGTCATCATGTCCTCTCTTTTCATGTGCGTGGGTTAGGTGTCACATTTTCAGCCACCTATTTGTAACTGAAAATTAGCAGGCAAAAACTAGCTGAATATTTGTTAGTGAAAAAATGCAAATTTTCAAGGTACAAACTTTTGTATTGTGGTTTTGCTGTTTTAATTTCCATGAAATCCATGGAAGATAATTACATTTTATATAGAATATTTGTTAATATAAAACAAGTGTAAAGAGAATGGACTAGTCAGGAGTCTAAAGGTGACAAGAAATTATTAACTAACTCTGGTAATGATATGATGTGGACTGATCTCATACAAGCATAAATTTTCATGGATCTTATTTTGTTAATAGAAAGATCTTTGATAGTCACAAAGTGTGTCCAGATTTTTAAATGAAAACTTTATGAAACTTTGATACAAATGCATATGAGCGACGCTGGTTCAGAAGATGCACATACAGCAATTGCATGTTAATGCAAGTACAGTATTGTGTAAGTAGTAGTAGTAGTTTCTGCAGTTATATGGTTTTCATATATTTTTATAAATGCAAAAACACTATTCCATCCATTTTCAGGAGAATCTCATTGAATTTTGGTGCATGTACTGTATAGCAGGATGACATTTTCCAGGTTTTCCTAAGTGTGAAAGAACGAGAAGGAACACTTTTAAATGTCTGTGAATGAATTTTGCAGTTATAATATATTATCTGTATCCCATTAAGACGTGAACTTGTAAAATACTGCACTCTCAAAAGCAGAAATTTAAATAAGGAAATAGAAATTAAATAAAAGTAGAAATAATTTCAAACACAAGCTCTATTCAGTCAGAGTAGCCCCATACGTACTCTGCTCTTTCCTTGTTCCTAAGTATGGTATTTGCCGACAGATAGGACATACATTTTGTCCACCGCCAACAGATTATATTATATGGCATTTACACTTCACAAAATTATAATGGTTTTCCCCTATAAAACCACTTGAAAATCACTTTCAATCAGTGTATGATGAAGTATACTAAAATACAAATTCCACAAAAATCAATTATAAAATATGTCTTGTATGCTGGCAAATACAGTAACTGTTTAATAAAACATATATTGTTGGTCTTATATAATAGCAAACATATATTCTATGTACATCATTTTGTTATTTGTATTACCTATTATGGCTGTGTTTGACAGCCAAGTGTAATTTAGATTGATAAAATATTGGGCATTGTGATTGTTTGGTAGTAATATAATCAGAGAGGATGACATTGCACAGGGTGGTTCAAAAAAGGAAATGTTTAGCATTTCTTTGTAACACCACCCTTCAGAGAAGGCTAGCCTTCCTTTGTAACACCATGCTTCAGAGAAGGCTAGCCTTCCTTTTGTAACACCATGCTTCACAGAAGGCTAGCCTGCCTTTGTAACACCACCCTTCAGAGAAGGCTAGCCTGCCTTTGTAACACCACCCTTCAGAGAAGGCTAGCCTGCCTTTGTAACACCATGCCTTCAGAGAAGGCTAGCCTGCCTTTGTAACACCATGCTTCACAGAAGGCTAGCCTTCCTATGTAACACCACCCTTCAGAGAAGGCTAGCCTGCCTTTGTAGCACCATGCTTCACAGAAGGCTAGCCTTCCTATGTAACACCATGCTTCACAGGCTAGCCTGCCTTTGTAACTTCATGCTTCACAGAAGGCTAGCCTTCCTTTGTAGCTCCACTCTCTAGAAAGGACTAATCAAAATTCTTAACACCACACTCCAGACAGGACTAGCCTACCTGTATAACACTGCAAGAGCTACCCTACCCCTTAGTGGAACATTTTTAGGCTCTAACCTGTCTTAGGCAGCATTATTAGCATACCCCTGAGGGTGTAACCATTGAGTAAACTCTAGCTAGAACAAATCCACAAGGGCCGTGACGAGGATACGAAGCTGCGTCCGGGAGCATCCCAGACGCTGCCTTAATTTGTGGATTTGTTCATTTGATGCATCACGTTAGTGTGATCTCGGTGTGTAAACTCTAGCTAGGTTGTGTTCATTTATTTGCTTTGAAATCTTCAGTTAAGGTAGATTGACATGTTATTTTCACCAGTAGTTTTTCTCAAATATGTGTTCTGTTTGGTCATAGCATGTCAACCAGAAGGACCAACATTAGGGTCCTCTGGGATACATTGGTGAGCTATGTCCCTCAAGTAGTGGCCTCTTACAGGGTGGTAACAAAGTATTAAGCGATATGATAATCTAGTTTTGAGGGTAGAACTATTGAAAATAGGTTCTTTTAATTCATATGGAATAAAAGATGGAGTGAAAGGCACTCAGGGTTTTGGAATATGAGGAATATACATATGATAATTATCAAGGAAAAAATTTCTTAAAAGGGGAAGCATGCAGCCGACTTAAAGGTAAATGCTGGCAAAAGCGAGGTGGTGGTTTTGGCAGGCAAGAATAACCTGTTGGTTTTTACTCTGTGCTGGTCTATAGAATAAGTGAACAAAATGTGATATTGCTTAAGATAGAAGTGGGTTAGTGATGTATTAGGGAGTTGAAGTCTTTAAGAGCAGGAATATGTAAATAGAACTGGTGAAGAGAGAAGAATGGGAGATAGTAATACAAGGGAGAAAATGACTAGATATTTATAGAATCAGTTATGGAGGATAGAAATGTTGTTATGGCTGTGAAACAAAGGTGTGTGCTTACTCCTTCCAAGCTCGAGGATTTGGAATGAGCTATGGATATAAATTGACACACCTACATAAATTTTAAATTCCACTTTGACTAAGCCCTAAAGCATATTCCAGTCTAATCTAAAATTCAAGCTGTTGAATTTATGTCTTGAAATGCATGTTGCATAAATAGGCAGAGAAGTTTAATTAAGAATTTTTTGTATGCAGGGCAAGAAATTTCATAAGACCTAGGATTATTTCCAACACCCCCATATACTAAGAAACCTCTTAATTAGTCTGTACTAAATTAAACTAACAGTATTGGGAGTAAATGCAATTATATATATATACATAGATAATTCCATTCAATATTTTGTCTGGCGTTGCTACTGGGTAATGGGTAATAAGAATGGTTCGAGAAGAGTAGTGCACAAAGGTCGAGAGATAAGAACGGAGAAGGAAAGATTGGCTTTCATCTAATACAGTAAGTATATAAAAGTGAAGGAAAAGTGATTGGTAGACACTGAGCATTATAGAAAGGTAAAGAGGAAGACTACTTACAGGACTGGCCTCTATGCACAGGTCTGGCCTCAGGGGATATATGACAGTCTAGAAGTCTATGCTTATCACTGCCTGGTGATAAGCTCACAGAGTGACAGTATGTCATATACTGAACTATATAAATAAATAAATAAGCTAACTGCTTTCACTTGCAAAATAATTTATTTATGTTAATTTCCTCTTTAAGAAACATCTTGCACATTGTTAACTGCAAATTGTTAACTTGTATGTTTTCAAATTGATTTCAAAAGTTTTTTTTACTAAAGTATTGTTTTAAAATAATATTTATGGACTCTAACAGCATTAGTTTGGCAGTGTCTTTTCAGTATTCTCAATTCATTAATCATTTTAGGTAGTGTGTGTGTGTGTGTGGCGTTGTGTAGCGATTTACTGTACTTAGTAATAAAGTCTTCTGTTTTATATTTTGCAGCTATAGTATACACATTCAGTCAAGATGATTACAGCAAATAATTTTGTGATTTTTCTATGGATCTTCGGTAAATGTATCATTACCTTGGAAATCATGGAAGCTATTTATGAATATTTGCTTTTGTTATTGTATTCTGTAGTGCATGAGGAGGCTGTTCATCAATATTTCTTTGTATTGTATTCAGTAATATATCAGCATCATTATTTTATGTTGGTAGAAATTTGTTATTGGTCCTGTATTGTAACCCAGCCTGAGTTTAAAGTGGCTCATTATACATTCTTATGTTCACCGGTGTCCCTCAGTAACTGTTAAGTGCCGTTTTCTTCTTTATCTGGGTATAGTATTTACTGGCTTTACTCCTTTATCATGGAGTTTTCCAGTTTTGTTTCTTTATTTGGGCACATGCCATTTCCAGGCAGTAGTGGATAACTTCTGCTCCCTCTCTTGCATGCTATAAAGCAAAGTGCCCACTGTAATAAGCTTCCTGTTTGGGTTATTAGATCCACCCATTGACTGAGTTGCCCTGTTCGGATGGCTGGGTGTTGAGGCCGGGTTGCAAAGGGCCTGGACACCCATCTTCCCTCTTAGGCTCATGCAGTATGCAATAAAGGCCATGAATTGTGCTCCCTGTCTCTCCTGTCACCAGGAGCAGCTAACTGGTGGTCCTGCAGCTACTGCTGTGCTGGACAGTGAGCCTTGCTCCCATTTTTGGCCCACTCATTGGGACACTTCTTAAGAAGTCATCTGCCCCATGACTGTCAATGATTCAGCCGACACAGCTAGAGATAATTCCATGACACTGTTGAATTTCAAACCACAAGGAAAATGATGAAAATTGTAATTTAAATGACATTTAAGTTTGTTGATAACCAAGTTAATGGACATATGTATACTACATTAAACCCTACATTATACAGGGATTGATATGGATTAAGTTATTGAGCTACATGTATTATAGACACAGAAAGATTACAACATTGGATACACTGAGAATTTGGCAAAAGTAAGATCAGCAGAGGACTGGGTAATACTGATGCTTTTAAGTGGTCATGCTTCACACAGTAAGTGAATCTACTGCATATAATAAATAAATATTAGCTATTTCTAGCAAGTGCAATGGGTTATTACACATGTAATTAACTGCAATAGTAATACTGTCTTCTAAAATGTTTGATTTCTTTATTTCCATGTATGCAATACTTTTTTCAAGATTCCTTACTTTTTCTAGTCGTTCGTGATATTTTAAAGACTTGAGCTTAAGTGTATATTTATTAATCTATACAGCAAATCAAATTAAATATTTAAACAAACATTGTTTGAAATGTGTAATTTGGTGCTGTATATAGATTTGTGTGATTATTATTCTGTTTGTAATACCTTTAAAGCAAATGTTATTTTGTAAAGTTTTGAAGGTCTGGTTAATCCTAGTTTGCAATTAAATACGTTTGAGACGTTGAAGATTACCTTATTGTATTATTTTTTAGTTCTGGTCATATGTGATTGATATATTTGAAGCCAAATAAACAGTCACATGAATAAGGTGTTTTATTATTCTTGTCATGATGATACATTATATTGTATTTGTTACTTCCCATATAATTCCTGTTGTCAGGAACAGGAAGCCTGTCCCTTGTCAGTCTTGACAAGTGTACCACACCAGAGGAGACAATCAGGCTCCAGGGAAGTTAAACCTCGGCATTATACGTTAGGTAGCTTCAACCCTAGTTTGGGTCATGAGTGGCCATCTGCTTGCCCTCACAACAACTCCATTTGCTCTCACATCCCCTCCCTCCACCCCTCCTGCTCTTACATCTCTACCTGCCTCACAACACCCCCTTCCCCTTACAACATTCCAACCTGCCCACACCAGACTAGTACCCGAGCTGAGAGGTATGAGCTACGAGGAGAGACTACGGGAATTAAACCTCACTTCGCTGGACGACAGAAGAGTTAGGGGGGACATGATCACTACATTCAAGATTCTGAAGGGAATTGATAGGGTAGATAAAGACAGTCTATTTAACACAAGGGGAACACGCACAAGGGGACACAGGTGGAAACTGAGTGCCCAAATGAGCCACAGAGATATTAGAAAGAACTTTTTTAGTGTCAGAGTGGTTGACAAATGGAATGCATTAGGGGGTGATGTGGTGGAGGCTGACTCCATACACAGTTTCAAGTGTAGATATGACAGCCCGATAGGCTCAGGAATCTGTACACCTGTTGATTGACGGTTGAGAGGCGGGACCAAAGAGCCAGAGCTCAACCCCCGCAAACACAACTAGGTGAGTACACGATGGGAGACATCTCCCGTCACGCACGGTGCAGTCGCACCTCCACAGATAAAAAAATAAATATATGTTTATTTAGGTAAGGTACATACATACAAGAGATTTTAGAAAGATTGATGGAATTATAGATAGAGCTAGTACATACAATGCCTTAAGCCACTATTATGCAAAGCGTTTCGGGCATGAAAAACATTAATGACTAAATCTTAATACTAATTGAGTATAAAGAATAAAATGTCTTGAGAACAAATAAAAATAGAGATAAAAAAGGGGGGAACATGGCTGAAAAAGCAGCACAAATACAATTAGGTCGACAAACAGCGTTGTTTAAAAGAAACAGACATGGGTTGACAATAGAGGGGGTAAGGTAGGTTACAGGGAATTTATTAGGTAGTGCTTCGTTTTTATCTTAAACTGGTTGAGAGAGGTACAGTCTTTAACATGGTTGGGAAGGTCATTCCACATTCTGGGTCCCTTGATTTGTAGAGCATTTCTAGTTTGATTAAGTCGTACTCTTGGAATATCAAAACTGTATTTATTTCTGGTGTGGTGCTCATTGGTTCTGTTCTGTTACATGGGATCTCCAGTATCAGCTCTTGATACTGGTAATGGCTCAAAGGGGCCACCACTTACGGGCTATTCATGCCCGTGCCACCTTTTGGGTGGCTTAATCTTCATCAATCAATCAATCCCAACCTGCTCATACTACATCCCCACCTGCCCTAATTGAATGCCCCAGCTGCCCACACAACACCCCCAGCTTCTATTTCAAGTAATCAAGTGGGCACCTTGGCAGCTCGCACTTTTTTTTTAAACTACCTTAAGAAACTGTACATATTAAAAACTGCATCACAGGAAAAACACTTCTCACTAAGGAACAAGTCAGAGAGCGCTCCCTTTCCCAGATTATTTACACTGATGGATCCTTGCATCAGTCTTATGGTGCAGCTGGAAGTGCAGTTGTTGTGACAGGGAGAGATGGTTCCTTCTCCCATGAGTGTGGAGCGCGTCTAAGTAACTGGGCCTCTACTCTTCAAACAGAATTGGTTGCCATAATCCTTGCACTAGAGCGCGTATATGAATCCAAAGTTGACACACTAATTGTAAGTGACTCCTTGTCATCCTTGACTGCCCTCAGCTCCCCAAGGCATAACTGTGACGTGCTTATCTCTGAAGCTAGACACAGATATAGTGAAATAATCAATGATGGAGTCAGGGTTTGTCTCCTGTGGATTCCTTCCCATATTGGTCTCCGAATGCATGATAGAACTGATGAGCTAGCCAAGACTTTTGCTCGTAAAGAAGGAATTGATTACCAACTTGGACTGCAGGCGATGAGTCACAATAACGTGGCTGAAGTATGTTGACCAGACCACACACTAGAAATTGAAGGGACGACGACGTTTCGGTCCGTCCTGGACCATTCTCAAGTCGATTGTGATGAGGACAGGTAGGGACAGGCATTAAATAGGCAAGAGAGAGCTGAGGAGGAAAGTCAGGTGTAGGGGATAGTAGTAATGAGAACTGCAGCAGGCCTATTGGCCCATACGAGGCAGCTCCTATTATAACCACCGAAGGAGATAGTAATAGGAATAAGAAGAGGATAGCAAGGGAGCGTAGAAGACAATGAACAGAAAAAGGGAGAAGAGAGAAAAAAAGGGAAAGAGAAAGAAAGAAATGGAAGGGGGAAAGCTTATGTTAAGTCACGTTTGTTAGAAAGATTAGACTTGGACTGCCTTTGAGCAGCCTGAGGGCAGCAATATCCCAGGAACATCAACTAAATTTCGGAGACTTGAGGCAAAGTGAAATTCACACCAGTTACTCCATCTATCATCATTCTATTATGCATGAAGAACCGCACGTCTATGGGTCATCCAATAATGTTAGCAGACTTCTAGATGTTACCACTGCTAGGCTTAGGCTCGGCTACAAGTACCTCTGGGAGTTTGTAACATCTGCTGATGTAGATTTGACTAAATGTAAACTCTGTCAGCAGAACTATTCGCATACTTTGCGTCATTATATAATGGAATGTGAAAAAATTGCGGAATTTAGAGATAACACCATCAATAGTGTCCAAGAAATGTGTAAGTACTTCATTTATAATGATGTGCTGCCCGAAATTTTAGCGAAGTATCCAAAATTTGCTTACTGTAGGTAATGCATGCACATGACTGTAAAGCTGCCGCCCAGTTGGGTGGGTGTGCAGCAAGACTAGTAACTGTGTGACTCACTATAGATGTAAAGTGCCTCGTATAGTGACTGTTGTGAGCCTCTTGTAATGTCACTTGTGACACCTCTTTGTGTCACTTGTGACACCTCTTTGTGTCACTTGTGACACAAAGATTATTGATGTGTGTATTTGTGTGGGTGATTAGATATGTATGTGTATGTATATGTGTATACGTATATATATATATATATATATATGTACATGTATGTATGAGGGTGTGTACATGTGTATAAAGCATTGATAATTTTGTAACTAGCGTCAAACATTGTTATTTGCTTAGCTAAACGAACTAGAGGGTTCAGTTCCTGAACCGATTATGTGCCTCTGTAATCCTTTACACCACCGCCCACGGGATGGGTATGGGTTGCATAATAAAGAAAGAAATTGAATTGAATTGAATGAACAACATGTTAAAATTTATGAATGCGTTTGTGGAGTTGACCGCTGGATGTAATGAACTGGAGTCGAGGACGGGTTACGCTTAGAACATAGGAAGTGAATGAAGCAGTTTTCGAGAAAAGTTGAAACAATCGGTTGTGATGTGTTTTCATTTTTAAACAGATGGAATAAACGACTGCTGGATAAACAAGCATTGAGCCAATGTTTATAAGGATGGTACTTAGTTGGCCAGCCATAGGCTTAGGGCCCGCGCAAGAAAAAAAGAAACAAAATTGCTTTGCTCGCTTTCTGTGTTCGAAACGTGTCTATAAAGGCTTCATCTAATTATTGTAACTTCCAGAAAATACATATATATTTGCCATAAGAACGAAATCACCTTACCTAATTTATTATTTATCTAATTGTACACAAATTGTAGTATTAATTATTTTATATTTGAGAATTTTTTGTATTATGCTTTATGCACGTACTCAAATGTAAATAATTATTAAACCCAAAACACATAATATAACCTATCCTAAGCCTAATAAACAAAATTATCATACAAATTTATTATAGATTTTGTCTGAAACGCTATGCAAGTAAATTGCGGCTTTGGAGGAATGTACCATTTAATCACCAAAATCTGTCAGTAGACCAGCAGGGACAAGAAACCGGAGCTGCAGTTAAAGCAGGAAACTCTGTATATAGTTGGAGGCTCTCAAATGGGTGTTCGACTTTACAAACAGAGTTGCTAGCCATTCAAAAAGCTTTGGAACATGCTCTTGCTGAACACCGACAACATGTTATCATCCATACAGATTCGAGAACCGCCATTGAAACCTTGCAACAAGAACACATATGTGATAACATCCATCTGATCACAAATGTCTTATCATTCATGCACACACTCAAACGACAAGGCCGACGGGTACTTATCAACTGGGTGCCAAGTCATGTGGGACTAATAGGAAATGACATTGCAGACGAAGCTGCAAAACTTGCTACTATGAGGAGAAATGTAGACATTTACATACCACAGAGTCTATCCCAGATGAAGAAAGTAATTCGAAACAGAGCAATGCGAAAGATGTACAGTGACCACACCACAGCAGTTGCAACATCAGGATCTGCGGGTTGGTACAAGAATTCAACCAACTACGAACCACTTAGTTTGATGAAAGGGGGCAGTAGAACAACAGAAGTGCACTTACATCGCATCAGGCTTGGATACCCTTGTGCATGGGAAATAGGCTTACAGGTTCCGGAAGATGAGAGGAAATGTCACTGCTGTGGAGAAATGCCCGACAAGCACCACTGGAACATTATCTATCACAGTGCACAGTTACAAACCCGATAAGATTTCAACTTAGATTCAACAGAGCAGAGGAAGTTGTTAAACACATATGGCAACATCTTACTGAAGCGACCATACGAGTCATGAATACTCATCCTCCGCCCAAGTAAACCAGAAACAAGCATCACTTAGTGGGCCAGCCAGAGGCTTAGGGCCCGCGCAGGATTATCCCTGCTAAAAAAAAAAAAAAAAGCTGCTCAGTGTTGCCAGATTGGGCTACAAATAGCGAATTGGGCTACTTTTGAGAGCCCCGCGCTCCCAAATTTTTAATTTCGCTACTTGCTACTGTTTGGGCTAATTTAAAAGCAAGATGTGCTAATTTGGGCTATTAATGTTAAGAATGTACAATTGCGAGTTACATGAAAGTAACTAAGCTATAAATAATTGTAATTAATAATAATTGTAAATATTACTAAATAATATTATTTAATAAATTAGTCCCAATTCAATGCAGAGTTTTCTTCCAAGCACAGAAACTTGTAAATATAAATACATGATAATAGATAGATTGATAAATAAATAGACAACTTTCAAAAATTGCACCAAGTAATGGCGAGAGGAAAAAAATTAGACAGTATACATTACAGTTGAAATTAATTAATGGATGAATGGTAATAAATTGGTGTATGTTTGTATGTATACCAGACAAAGTTCATTTAATGGCAGAATTTAGCCATTTTGTGTAAAAACTTTTATATCTCATATTATTAATTATAACAGTAATCGAAAAAAGTTATAGTTTGTATATACAAGAGATGAAACAGAGAATCATGAGCTAGAGCGATGTGTTGAGTCCATAAGGAGGCCGAGCTTCCAGAAATACCTTCCTGTGATTGGCTGTTGCGGGGAATACCAACACTCTTTTATGAATAAAATTTTAACTAAGAAATAGGTCCTTGTGCACAACAACAAGGTTGTTGTGAAAAAGAACAGCAATTTCTGGTTTGCACCTGACAGAAATCTCCATCTAACTGAATAATTTACTCGAATAAGAGGGCAGAGCAGCGTATCATTATTAGTGTTAAGGCAACCCCCAATAATAACGTCACAAGTTAGGTAGCCATGCAACCCATTTTTATATAACATCTGTTATATCCTGCAATATTTAATTATCACTTTAAATAATTAACACTTCACTTTTTGGGTTTTGGGTAAATTAAAGTTAAAGTAGAATTCCATAAGCAGGACTGGTGGGCTGAACTAAGATGATTTACCAAGTGGATGGCACCTATGGCTGATCCCTTCCTGTGATTGGCTGTTGTGTGAATGTCAACAAAGAGTTTCTAGGCTGGGATTTATTTCTTATTTATTTATATACAAAAAGGTACATTGGGTTTGTGAGAATACATAGCATAGTATTTACAATCTTGTAAAGCCACTAGTACGCGCAGCGTTTCGGACAGAAACGGAAAATTTCTCGAAAAGTTAGCAATAAAATACGCTTTCTGGTTCTTTATTTTTAAAATTAAGACCAGGGATTCTGTCTAACGAAGCTGCAAGCTAAAACACCGTTATCCTATAATGTTCATCTGTAGCTTGACCCTAAATACTCATTTATTACACGAATTTATTGTTAGAGTTCATTAGGAATCAACCTTCTTCTTAAATTACATCATTATGGTGTCAGAGGACACTCCCTACAATACCTCAAATCCTACCTTACTGACAGGCTCCAATGTGTTTCTGTGAATAATACAATTTCTCCCACCCTACCCATCAACATTGGTGTTCCCCAGGGCAGCATACTTGGCCCTCTCCTCTTTCTGATCTACATTAATGACCTTCCAAATGCCTCCCAACACCTCAAACCAATTCTATTTGCTGACGACACAACCTTCATTTACTCCAGTCCTGATCCCCTTGCTCTAAATGCCACAGTAAATACTGAGCTAAATAAAGTCCATCTGTAGCTAATTGCCAACAAACTCACCCTTAACATTGACAAAACTTTCTATATTCTGTTTGGCAATAAATCCTCTAATCAAATAAATCTCAAAATAAACAATACCCAAATTTGTAACAAATTAGATGGCAAATTCCTTGGCATTCTCATTGACCACAAGCTGAATTTCCAGGGACACATTCTAAACATATCAAAAAAAGTTTCAAAAACTGTGGGCATTCTTTCTAAGATCAGATATTATGTACCACGCCCTGCCCTGGTGACTCTCTATTACTCCCTTATCTATCCATATCTCAACTATGGTATTTGTGCTTGGGGCTCTACTACCCAAAATCACTCAACACAAAGCTGCTATAAGGACAATATCCAATTCTGGCCCCAGACATCACTCGGTACCCCTACTCAAATCTCTGAATATGTTAGACATTAAGTCACTGCACATTCTCTCATGTGTATTATACATATATAAAACGCTAAACTATAATGCCAATCCTGATCTCAAAAGCTTCATAGAAGGTTGTAACAGAACCCATGAGCACCACACCAGAAATAAATACAGTTTTGATATTCCTGGAGTACGACTTAATCAAACCAGAAATGCTCTACAAATCAAGGGGCCCAGAATGTGGAATGACCTTCCCAACCATGTTAAAGACTGTACCTCTCTCAACCAGTTTAAGTTAAAAACGAAGCTATACCTAATAAATTCCCTGTAACCTACCTTACCCCTCTGTTGTCAACCCATGTATGTTTTTTTTTTTTTTTTTTTCAATTCAACGCTGTTTGAATGTAATTTTCTGTAATAATTTGTAATTGTATTTGTGCTGCTTTTTCAACAATGTTTCCCCCTCTTTTACCTCTATTTTTATTTGTACTCAACACATTTTATTCTTTTTACCCATTAGTTTTAAGCTTTAGTCATTAGTGTTTTTTCCTGCCCGAAACGCTTTGCGTAATAGTGGCTTTAGGCATTGTATGTACTAGCTCTATCTATAAAGCCAACAAACTTTGTAAAATCTCTTTATGTATGTACCTTTACCTAAATAAAAATTATTATTATTATAACTTTGTTGAAGGCAGAGCTTCCAGCAAATACCTTCCTGTGATTGGCTGTTGCGAGGAATGCCAACGCTTATATGAATAAAATGCAAAATAAGAAATACGTCCTTTTGCTCAACAACCTTGGTGTTGTTGTACAAAAGAATAACAAATTCTGTTTTATACAAGACAGAAATTTCCATCTAACTGAGTAATGTAGACCAATAAGAGGGCGGAGGCATTGTATCGCCGATATTATTTGTGTGAGGCAACACCCCACTGATGACGTCACAAGTTAGGTAGCCAGCAAAGTGTTTCTGTAACACTCGTAACATCCTGCAGTATTTAATTATCACTATAATAATACTTTTAAATACTTAACATTTCACTTTTTAGGTAGATTAAAGTTGAAGCAGAATGTCATAAGCAAGGATGGTGTGCTGAATAAATATGATTTATTAAGTGGATGGAGCCTTTAGCTGATCCCTTCCTGTGATTGGCTGTTGTGTGAATGTCAACAAAGAATCCCATACCTCTTGTGGGCGGAGCTTGGAACCTCCTACCCGAGCACAACAACCCGCCTTATGGGTTGCTGTTTGGCTATTTGTAGTGCGTTGGAAAAAAAAGAGATGGCGCTAGTTGTATTTTGTGGGGTAATTTGTTATAGGTGTAATTTGATGTCAACAGATGGCGTAAGCTGTACCTTATGGCCACTGTTGACCAGCCAGTTGATAGTGTTCTCTTCTGCCGACAGATGGCATCAGCTGTGTTATTATTACTTCCGAATTCCCTTTAAACACTGATCTACAAATCCCTTGGCTTATGATAAGGTTTTATACCATTTATGATAAGTATTAGATAACTGGAGTTCCGCAATTACTTTTATTTATCAACTGTTCAGGATATCATCATATTATGTCTAGTTAGGACGTACTGCTCTCGATTGATGAAGATTAAGCCACCCAAGAGGTGGCACGGGCATGAATAGCCTGTAAATACTGCTCTCGTAATATTAATCAGGGGGGTGGGGGAACTATCAAGTGAAAGCGCCAAGCCATTACGACTATATAGCACTCGGAAGGGATCAGGATACGGATTTGGGATGGAACGGGGGAAAGGAATGGTGCCCAACCTCTTGGGCGGTCGGGGATTGAACGCGGACCTGTAGGAAACGAGACCATCACTCTACCGTCCAGCCCAAGTAGTTAAGCGTAATATTATTGAAAAAACAATTTATGCATATAATAACGGCATTTCACACTAAAAATACTTGGATATATTGAAATTTGGTAGTGAATTCCAATCTAGGAATCTCCTGTGACTAAACTGTACTTTTTAATCATTTTTATGTACTTACTACTTATTATTAAATTATTAGGTACTTACTATAATAATTAAATAAATTATTTTATTTAATATTTAAATTAAATGATAAAATATTAGGTAATAATAAATCATTGTGTAGGGGGACAGGCCGCCAGTGTATATATACATATTAGGCTGATACCAAGGTCCTACAAAGGTGCCAAATTAAAGACTGGGTGCTGCCAAGTTCAAGTTCAAGAACTTGAACTGAACTTGAACCAGCAGCGAACACGAGCCAGCGCATATGTATATACGAAAGGGTTCGTATATATATATATATATATATATATATATATATATATATATATATATATATATATATATATATATATATATATATATATATATATATATATATATATATATATATATATATATATATATATATATATATATATATATATATATATATATATATATATATATATATATATTCTTTTAAATTTTATATAGATTTATATTCTTTTAAACTAAAGAAATTTACATTTAATTTGGAAATATATATGTGTCTTGATCTCAGTTAAATGCATTAATTAAAAAATGACAACAGTTGCCAAAATCACATAATACGAAATATAAACCCAGGTAAGGGGGGATGGGGGAGGTTGCTAGGTTCGTTCATGCTAGGCTTGCAGTTACACAACTGGTCGGGGTCCGCTTACACAACTTATAAACCACCACTCACTGGTTGAATAGGGGATGCTTAATGAACTATCCACCTCTGGCGGCAAAAAATCAATATATGTATGTATGTATGTATGTATGTATGTATGTATGTATGTATGTATGTATGTATGTATGTATGTATGTATGTATGTATGTATGTATGTGTGTGTGTGTGTGTGTGCAGAAATAATATTAATAAAGCAATTAACATCGTGTAGTGTACTCTATATATCAAAATATATTACTTTGAAACCCATATCATTCACTAAAAAAAAATTGGGCTACTCTTATTACAAATTCGCTACTTTTAGACCGTCAGATCGCTACTTTCAGCAATTAAGATCTGGCAACCCTGCGACCTGCTAGCAGCTGACTGTTGACAATTGTTGACTGAACCGTCGTCAGTGTCATCCGTATTCGTACGTTATAATCTTTTTATTCTAGTGCGCGATGTGTATGTCCCGTACCGTTTGTGAAGCGCTGAATCGACATACGTTATCTGCGTCTCCGAGGGATGGCATGGTAAGTGTTAATAGTGTTGTTATGGGGGGCGAATGGCCCCCCTAGATGTGACCAACCTACACCATTGGTGTGGGTTATTTTATTTATTTATTTTATTTTTATTTTATTTATATATATATACAAGAAGGTACATTGGGTTTGTGAGAATACATTGGATAGTACAGTATATACATTCTTGTAAAGCCACTAGTACGCACAGTGTTTCGGGCAGGTCCTTAATCTAGCAGATAATTTTAAGTAGGTAATTTCAATCAGAATTGATAAATGATAAAGATGCATTACAAGAGAAAAATGAGATGAGAGAGATAAGTAGGTATATTAAAGCATATTGTTGTATTAAAGCTCTGATTGATTACATTGACAGCTTGATTAGTAATTTAAACAAGGTTAATAGACACCATACAGCAGATTGACAGCACATATAAGACAGCAATGATCACAATGGTAAAGATGTTCAGATTGGGTACATAAAGATTGGGAGACTGGGTAGCAAAAGATACAGATAAACAAGATTTATAAACACCATACAGCAGATTGGCAGCACATATAAGAAAACAGAATGATCACAATGGTAAAGATGTACAAATTGGGAACATAAAGGTTGGGAGATTGGGTAGCAATTGATACAGTGCAATTTTAAGGCAAAAAGTGAAAAACTATGAAGATGAAATTAGGTACTTTTTAGTATTGATTTTGAATGATGTGAAAGTTGGACAGCTTTTCAATTCAGTAGGGAGTGAGTTCCATAAACTGGGTCCCTCTATTTGCATAGAGTGTTTACACAGATTAAGTTTAACTCTGGGGATATCAAAGAGATATTTATTTCTGGTGTGGTGATAATGGGTCCTATTACATCTGTCCAAGAAGAGTTTCAGACAAGGATTTGCATTTAAGAACAGGGTTTTGTAAATGTAGTTGACACAAGAGAATTTGTGGAGTGAGATTATGTTCAGCATGTTTAGGGAGTTAAACAAGGGGGCTGTGTGTTGTCTGAAAGCAGAATTTGATATTATTCTGATAGCAGATTTTTGCTGGGTGATGATGGACTTGAGGTGGTTTGCAGTGGTTGAACCCCATGCACAGATACCATAGTTGAGAAAGGGATAGATTAGTGCATAATATAGAGAGATGAGAGCAGAGTTAGGAACATAATATCTGATTTTGGAGAGTATACCAACTCTCAGGAAGGAACTATGGCAGTTCCTATGGCAGAACTACGGTTGGCAGGAACTATGGCAGCGTATCACCGTCGTCCGCATTATTTTGATACTACTCGAGTAAATTCACTGCACAGTGTAGCTTTAAGACATATATGGCTGTGTGTGTGTGATAGTTAGTTAGTTTAGTTCATTTATTATGCACCCCATACCCATCTTGTGGGCGGTAGTGGAAAGGGTTACAGAGGTATATAATGGGCTCAGGGACTGAACCCCACAATTCATTTAGCTAAGCAAGTTACAATCTTGATGAGCTAGTTACAAAATTCAATATAAGTCGTCACATCAACAATGGGTTCGAGATCGACCTCAAGTACAGGTTCTAAATTAAGCAACTGACATATGTGGAGAGCTAGTGTCAAAATTTATATGTTTGTCCTGCACACCGCCCCCCATCCAGTGGGCAGCGGTGGATAGGTTACAATCACTCAGATACTACCTACAGTTAGCAAACTGGGGATATTTGGCTAAAATTTCTAGTAGTGTGTGTGATAAAGGAGGCTGGATATAATAATTTTGGCAGAGGTCTCAAGAGGGGAGTCGGTTCTTCCTGTGTCTGAGAAAGACAATCTATTATAGAGTTTAGACAGCCGGGGAGAGAGACAGAAGGCGGATAAGAACTAGCTGGAGAGAACAGGAAATAGATATTCAAAATGGGAACCTTAATCACACAAGGGTCATACAGAGTAAGAATCTCCCTCGGCCGGTGAAATTAATTCGTAGGCAGCGAGGCTATTTATTATCCTCGAGAAAAGGCAATTTCTCGTAACTCAGGCTTTCGGGCTTCAATTAGGAAGTTTGTGGCTGCACTGACAACTTGAGGATATTGTCTTCATTAAAGGTTCAGTGTAGGATTTTCTGGTCAAGAGTTTACAGGCAGGCTAACAGCATACACATTATTCGCAAGTAAAGGGAAAATCCACGGTCACACTACAAATTATATATAATTATAGACAGAGGTGAATTTCGGTAAAATTTATGGACATTTTGTTTTTGCACTAGGCTGGTAATTCATAGTCTAGCCTTAAATTTGTCTATTAAATAATTAACAAATTGAGAGGAAGTACCTAATTCCACAAATTGTTTAACTCGGGTTTGTGCGCGCACAAGAAAATATAATTATTCCTATTAGGAAAGCTGAAAAAGGTTCCTTAAGTTCAAGGTGGTCGTTATTTTTTTTTTTATAGGTGGGAGGGAAGGAGGCGACAGGAAGGCTAAGATTTTCTTTCTCTTATGTTAGGAAGTCGACTGTTGAAGCATTGACGTCACGGCACTTAATCCTGTGTTCATTCTGACTTCGTCCCTGAAATGAAGTCCTGGCGGCCTCGTTAAAAAAAAAAGAATAGCATCTACACTTTGATCTAGTTATGACCTCATATGGCGCCAAAAATTAAGGGCATTGCAACCGGTCTCCGTTATTTTCTTCGTGCAATGTCATAGTATTCTGAACTGTTTAGGTTTCGTTCTTGCGATGTTATAGAAACCTGACCCATTTTGGTTTCTATCAAGTTTTTGCTTTGTTTTATGTAACAAAAAGTAACTAGACATTCCTTGTGTAAATCGACTCTGCGTATAGAAACACCGAGATGGAAGTAGGCTTTATTGAAAGTTCTGTATCAATTGTAAGGACTTGATCTAGTGAACTGTCTTCGTGAATAAAGTCTACAGCAGTCAGGCTTTTGTTCACACACACACAGTGATGTGGTGGAGGCTGACTCCATGCACAGTTTCAAGTGTAGATATGATAGAGCCCAGTAGGCTCAGGAATCTGTACACCTGTTGATTGACGGTTGAGAGCCGGGACCAAAGAGCCAGAGCTCAACCCCCGCATGCACAACTAGGTGAGTACAGACACACACACTCTACCTTCAACATGATTGCCTATAAACTTTACTCAGGTGACTGCAGCAATATGCTAATGTGGCTGTGACGTGTATGTACTCGCATTGAAGTATTGACCATACTTGTATTTTGTTCTTATTCTCCTCATAACTTCCGTGTAATCTGTAACCATCTGACATGTGAGTATATATGTCTCTAGGTAGGTTGTTTATATATAACAGGAACAGTACGTGTCCGGGTGCCGATTATCGAGGGACTATGATATTTCTCTTCGTCTCGACACCTTCCTGGGTGTGACTGCTTGCTTTTTTTTTGTCTTTGCTTAGGTATTGTCTTTCTCAGTTGACTCGGTCACTCCAACCCTTGTTTTTCTTCTTCAAAATTGTGCGTCCTTGCCTCGATGTGTGACCACAGATGTACCAACATGTACTTTCAATCATCATTTGTTAAGTGTTGTAGTGCTTGATTCACTAATATTCCCGCCTAACTTGCGGATTACAACATATGTATTCACCTAATGGCCTTGCAGGAGTCAAACGTCGGCTCTTTGGTCTCGCCTCTCAACTTTTAATGAACTCAGGATTCATCAGGCATTTATAAGCTTTCTCCTACGAACCTGTACATCTTTTCTCAATCTTTGGCGGCTTTGTTTATATTTATTAAACAGTTTACGAGCGTCCGAAACAGCCCCAACAAATGTTATTGTTGTTATAAACAGCCTCCTGGTGCTCCGGAGCTCATAAACTGTTTTAATAATTGTAAACAAAGCCGCCAAAGATTGAGAAAAGATGTATAGGTTCGTAAGTAGATGCGATGTTCAACAACTTGATGAATCCTGACCCAGGTGCAGATGTTGATCAAACCACACACTAGAAATTGAAGAGATGACGATGTTTCGGTCCGTCTTGGACCATTATCAAGTCGATTGCGATGAGACAAAGGAGGCAAGGGCAATGCCATTACATCTAAAAAAAAAAAAATTACTAACAAGACATTAATATAATGGTTGAGAGAGTGTCCTATAATTGGAGAGCTCGATGATGGAATATTCATTACCTGCCTGTAAAGAGCGATATCCTAGCCTAGTTAGATAGCCTAGTTAGATTAAGGACTTTCCGGAAACTCTATGCATTTTAGTGGCTTTGCAAGAATGTAAAAATATCACTAATGTAAGCTCACCAACCCATTGTACCTTCATGTAAATTAAATATTATTATATTATTATTATTGTCTGATACTGTCTACATAAAGTTCTCAGTTCCAAGCAGATAATACTGCAGTGCTTTGTGCCCTCTGATTGTCAGTAAGTTCTCCTATGTCAGATCAAACGTCTTGGGTGCTTGCTTGGGCTTTAGGTGCCGTGTCTGTGTCCTTATGATGGGCAACAGGGACTTCAACCTACAGTCAGATCCTTTGTTATGTTGACAGGTTCCTATAGCACTTGACCCCATAGAACCCACCCTACAAGACCCCCCCCCCCGCCTAAGTTAGTTTAGTTCATTTATTATGCACTCCATAGCGGTGGATAGCGCGCAGAACTCGTAATTCTGTGGCGCGGGTTCGATTCCCGCACGAGGCAGAAACAAATGGGCAAAGTTTCTTTCACCCTGAATGCCCCTGTTACCTAGCAGTAAATAGGTACCTGGGTGTTAGTCAGCTGTCACGGACTGCTTCCTGGGGGTGGAGGCCTGGTCGAGGACCGGGCCGCGGGGACACTAAAGCCCCGAAATCATCTCAAGATAACCTCAAGAAGGGTTACAGAAGCACATAATGGGCTCAGGGACAGAACCCCACAATTCATTTAGCTAAAAAAAGTACTAACCCATTCCACCTGACTCTACCCACCGGAGCCCCCTACCCACCCCGCCTGGCCTCTCCTCAGGTACCCAATACCTAGCATACCTATATACAAGCCAGAGTGAACTAGTACATTCACCTTACAACGTCACTAAACCCGATTGTTCCAAAAACTTGTCGTCGGGTCGGTGAAGGCGGTGGAGGATAGACATGCGAGGTCTCACTTTACATGTCGAGGTTACTTCCTTTCCTTCCTTCCTTCCTCTTGTCGGGCCTGATCTCTCTCTGGCTTCCTGGAGCTGCTACGGCCTGGCCCCTGCTTGACCAGTGGCTGCTGTGACCCTTTGACCTGCTGCTCAAGGGTCCCCTCCCTGTTCTTGGCTTGGGGAAGGGGAAGGGAGGGAACGCCGCCATGTAATATTGGCTTGGATTGGACGTACTAACTATTCTTCCTTGTTGACCAGATCACACACTAGAAGGTGAAGGGACGACGACGTTCAGTCCGTCCGTGGACCATTCTCAAGTCGATTTGTCGTTCTTAAGTCGTACTTTTCCTCCTTTCTCCTGTGAGAAGCGTCTTAACTGCTTCCGGAATGAATTTAAGTGACTGAAATTATTAGTCCACGTATATTGTATCAACCATCTTGGACCAGACGGTAGAGCTTCATGCAGGTCGGCGTTCAATTCCCGACCGTCATAGTAGTTGGGCACCGTTCCTTACCCCCCGTCCCATCCCAAATCCTAATCCTGACCCCTTCGAAGTGCTATATAGTCGTAATGGCTTGGCGCTTTCCCCCTGAAAATTCCTTTTCCACATGTATTGTGGTTGACAATTTATGTCATGGGCGTGGATCACCTAATTCCTCTGTTTCAGTTTTTTTTTATTATTATTATTTTCTACCACAAACGTGGCCACACATTTACAATGCTAACCAGCATATATTCAGTGACAGCCCTGGGGAAGCTTGAAAGTTGTACCAATTGGGCAGCAGTTAGTTGTTTCTGGAATGCTTCCCTATTGTGGCTGTTCATAGCGTGGGTGATAGAGCTATCGTCTCCCGTGCTAGAGTTTGGAGGCTCCTAGGACACAAGGGAATTAAATGTTATTACCCATGAACAAATCCACAAGGGCCGTGACGGGGATTTTGACCATGTCGTAGCTCAGTCGATTAAGGCAGCGTCTGGGATGCTCTCGGACGCAGGTTCGAATCCTCGTCACGGCCCTTGTGGATTTGTTCATTTGATGCATCGCGCTATTGTGATTTCTATGTGTTATTACCCACGTTCATTGTGGCATTATATACTTGTATTAACTTGTAACACCACGTATACACCATGTATACACGTAACACCATGTATACTTTCACGATTGATGTGATGTTACGAAGTGTCTTGATTGATGTGGTGTTAGCATCCGTGTTGATGGATGTGTCGGTGTTATGATTCGTCACGATTCATGCACCATAGTTGTGGCCTGATACAACTTAACAACATAAGAACACAGGTAACTGCAGAAGGCCTATTGGCTCATACGAGGCAGCTCCTATTTATAACCACCCAATCCCACTCATACAACTTGAATCGAAAGCTCGAAACTTGAATCCAAATCGAAAGTTACAACTTCAATCGAAAGCCTCACCTGGGAATAGTTCATCCATGCAGGTGTAGAGGTGCTGCTAAGGGGGGGGGGGGGGGGTAGAAATAGCCTAATCTACTCTATCCCTTTGAGATGTATTTCTTTCTTGTCTCAATAAACATACTTGAACTAGAGGTGGTGACAGTGTTTCCCGCACGGTCGATAAACACACAAAAAACCCTCCACATATCTGGAGAGGTAAGGCAGGATAATTACCAGCACAAAGCGGTAAGACAGCATGACTATATAATGCTTGGAAGGGATATTAGACAGACTAAGAGCTGTGATGTGACTACATAGCACGTGGAAGCGTTTTGAAACAGACTAATAGCTGGGATATAAGTATAGCACTCCAAAAGGATACGAGAAAAAGTTACATCCCCGTTCCTGTACCAGGTAAATCCACTCCGGGCTCACCATACCCCGTGCTACTTGGATGTTGTCGTTTCAGATTTAGCTACTCAGAACGAAGCGTCCATGTAGCACGGGCTATGGTGAGCCCGTATGCTACTTGGAACTTTCTGTTCCCAGTAGCTGAATCTTAAACAACAACAAGAGACACGACGACAAGAAGATGGGATAGGAAGGAGAGAATGAAGGGTTGCCTAACCGTTTGGACCGTCGGGAATCGAACGCCGACCTATAAGAAGCGAGGCCATCGCTGTACCGACCAGTCCAAGTGGTTACATATATGGAGAATTGAACATTAAATTCTGAAGATTAGCTCTACCGGCACCGCCCAGGTGACCTGTGGATTTGAGAGCTGATCTTCAGCAAGGAGGAACTTGGCTGCTGAGTTATGAATTTGTTTATATATGATAAATGGTATCATTATGCAGGTTATATCTTAATGCATCGTAAAACTTGGCCTTAAAACAGGAGTTAGTAAGCTATATTGATGTGGGATGGGAGAGACTTGACTGACTTGACTGACTTGACTGACTTGACTGACTCGACTGACTTGACTGACTTGACTGACTTGACTGACTTGACTGACTTGACTGACTCGACTGACTTGACTGACTTGACTGACTCGACTGACTTGACTGGCGTTGGTATACGGCTACATTTTCTTGCCTTACGGGAACTATACGTGTTTTTTTCTATGAATTTTGTATTTTCGATGCACCCAACTCATCCACCCTACGTCGTAAGGTGACACACACACACACACACACACACGTGTCAGTGTCAGAGTAATTAACAAATGGAATGCATTAGGAAGTGATGTGGTGGAGGATGACTCCATACAGTTTCAAGTGAAGATTAAGATAGAGCCCAATAGGCTCAGGAACCTGTACACCAGTTGATTGAAAGTTGAGAGGCGGGACCAAAGAGCCAGAGCTCAACCCCCGCACGCACAACTAGGTTAAATACAACTAGGTAAGTACACACACACTAAATGACATGACAAGCCTATTCAAAACTGGAATCTGTACTTCAGATAACTGAAGATAGAGAGAAGGGACTGAAGAGCCGAAGCTCAATCCTCGTAAGGGGAGCAAAACAAATTGGTCGAATACACATACATACATAATACAACTATACACTGATACAGGCTTGTATATACAGCTTTGCTGGGTGTTTCCTGTGAAAGCCTGAAGGCCAGTTAGGTTAAGTACATTTGGGACTGGCCAGCAACAGCATGAGTGACTGCGTGGAGGAGGCAAGTCTTGCCCTTGACCAGCAGCTCAAGATAAATCTATGATCTTTGTTCGAGTCCTTATCTTTCCCAAGCTTGAGTAACGTTCAATTAACGTCCTGAACGTTCAATTAACGTCCTGAACGTTCAATCAACGTCCTGAACGTCCAGTCAACGTCCTGAACGTTCAGTCAACGTCCTGAACGTTCAGTCAACGTCCTGAACGTTCAGTCAACGTCCTGAACGTTCAGTCAACGTCCTGAACGTTCAGTCAACGTCCTGAACGTTCAGTCAACGTCCTGAACGTTCAGTCAACGTCCTGAACGTTCAGTCAACGTCCTGAACGTTCAGTCAACGTCCTGAACGTTCAGTCAACGTCCTGAACGTTCAGTCAACGTCCTGAACGTTCAGTCAACGTCCTGAACGTTCAGTCAACGTCCTGAACGTTCAGTCAACGTCCTGAACGTTCAGTCAACGTCCTGAACGTTCAGTCAACGTCCTGAACGCTCAATCAACGTCCTAAACGCTCAATCAACGTCATTGGCTCATGTGCCGACTTGAGGTGGGTGGTTCACGTAACTATCCCAAGGATTGGTGCTCAAGAACACACAGGGGGGGATCAGAGTGAGAGAGATCTTGACAGTGCACATATTGTACACTTCACATTTTCACCGACACCTGTTCCGTAGATGCACAATTATTTCCATTCCCTCAGAGCCACATAGAACCAACGCCACTCGTGGGTATTGGGTTCACAGGTTCCCAGCTGTAGGAACCTGTGTGCCCAACTCGTCCACCCTACGTCGTAAGGTGACAATTTGGGAGCCGGTCGGCCGAGCGGACAGCACACTGGACTTGTGATCCTGTGGTCCCGGGTTCGATCCCGGGCGCCGGCGAGAAACAATGGGCAGAGTTTCTTTCACCCTATGCCCCTGTTACCTAGCAGTAAATAGGTACCTGGGAGTTAGTCAGCTGTCACGGGCTGCTTCCTGGGGGTGGAGGCCTGATCGAGGACCGGGCCGCGGGGACACTAAAAAGCCACGAAATCATCTCAAGATAACCTCAAGATAACCCCCCTCACACACACACACACACACACACACACACACACACACACACACACACACACACACACACACACAGAGAATTAGAGACTAACGTATTCACAGCCGCAATCCAAAAAAAATCCCTTGATTTTTGTTCTGTAGAAGATGGCGAACTGAATTTATGTTTCTGATACATTGTTCTTCCTGTATTTTGTCTGCTTCAGCAAGTGTGTGCAAGGATATTTGCCTGATAATGGTGGGAGGGGCACCCGTCCCCTTCCCCAGGTGTGGAACAGGGCCGGCACCCGTCCCCTTCCCCAGGTGTGGAACAGGGCCGGCACCCGTCCCCTTCCCCAGGTGTGGAACAGGGCCACGCCCTCTCCCGCGCGGCCTTAAATCCCGCCATAATAACTGGGTGAAGTTCACCCGTGGAACGCGCCCGCCCGCCGGTTTAGGGATGGTCCTATGCTCGTCCCCTACCCCCTCCTCTGCTGCCGCTCCTGCAGAGTTATTTGACGTTTTAAATTGAATTTTGTGTTCATGGTTTTGAATCACCGCCTCCTTCGTCTTTGTTATCTTGTTATCTTTGCCCACTGTTCTTCTTTCTCTTGTTATCTCTCTGTCTGCAGAATCGAGCTATTAGCTCTTGGACCCCGCCTTTCTAACCAGTCTATTTTTACTCTATTATTAATACTATTTTTCTCTAACACACACAAGCATACATCCCCAGGAAGCAGCCCGTAGCAGCTGTCTAACTCCCAGGTACCTATTTACTGCTAGGTGAACAGAGGCATCAGGGGTGAAACTCGGCCCGTTTATTTCTGCCTCCGCCGGGCTTGTATTTCTGAATGGTGGTTAGCATTGTCTGTTGTTGTTAAAGATTCGCTACCTGGAACAAAAAGTTCCAAAGTAGCACGGGCTATGGTGAGCCCGTAGTGGACTTACCTGGCACAGGAGCGGAGCTGTGTAGTGTTGCTGTTCGCACCTGTTTATAAATATAGGTGTATGGTCAACAAGTGGTGCCAGGAGAGTCCTGTGGCACTCCTCCTGTGGCAAGTTCCCCAGGATGTGCTGCTGGCTGGCTGGCTTTCGTCTAGTTCAAGAGGGGTTCGATACCACGCGTACGTTCCCTGTTAATCTTTGGTGTAATCTTAAAAAAGATTTGTTAAAATGAGTGTAATGTGGTAATGTATATCTTCCCTTTCCTCTATTCTCTTCCTCTCCTCTACTCCCTCTCCTCTACTCCCTCTCCTCTACTCCCTCTCTTCTACTCCCTCTCCTCTACTCAAACACTTCCTCTAACAATACGGACTTAGACTTGAAATACTTAAATCTAGTTACCGTCACTAGGATGCTTAAGAGCCTAACCACTTGGATTAGTCGGTAGAGCAACGGCCTCTATTCGTGCAGTGTTGTCGTTCGATCCCGCAGTGATCCCGGCGGTTGCGGCACTGTGCCTTCACCTTGGCTCCTTGTCCTCGTATCCCTTCCATATGGAAGAGAGAGAGAGAGAGAGAGAGAGAGAGAGAGAGAGAGAGAGAGAGAGAGAGAGAGAGAGAGAGAGAGAGAGAGAGAGAGACCTCGTGTGATCTGAATGAGGTTATGTATAACTGGTTGATGTCTGGTTGATGGGGTTCTGGGAGTTCTTCTACTCCCCAAGCCCAGTTCGAGGCCAGGCTTGACTTGAGAGAGTTTGATCCACCAGGCTGTCGCTTGGAGCGGCCTGCATGCGAGCGGCGAGTGACCTGACTCGATATCAGCGCCCATATTCAGGTCAGGAACTTTAATTCCAGGCAACCTCCTAGCCAGTGACCTTTCCTGACCCGTAATCAAGGGCCATCTCTACTAGTTTCCACACCCTCCCCCTTTCCCCTCCCCTCTCTCAAAAAGGTCAAGTTACTCAATGATGTTTGAAGAGGGAAAGCTTGCTTGCAGGACGAGGAAGGAAGGACTTGTTTGATATCAAATGATTTAGTGTGTGTGTATCTGTACCCCCAACGTCAGTGTCCTCGAACGAGGATCCAAGTTTTCCCACTCTCTGGCCATGAGGGTAGAGCTAGCTGCTGCTGCGACGAGAGAGAGAGAATTCCTCCAAGAACATATTGATTTAAGCTATTTTTCTTAGATTCTCATTTATGTCTTGGCGACTTTTATGGGTTCTTCTTTGTGGCCTATTTTTTTATGATTGTTCTTGGACACTTTTGTGGGGGTTTAGTGTTCTTTGGACTGTTTCTTAGGCCCATATTCTTAATTCTTATTTTGTGGGGATAATACAACAGCTTGTTCCTCTCTAGCTATTAGGTACCAAGTTGTTCCTAATAGGACCTCCTATTGACCTTACGAGGTCAACATATACTGGTCAGGGACACTACAACATGGCGGTCAACACACGCTGGTCAGGGACAGTACAACATGGGGGGTCAACACATGGTGGTGGTCAAGGGTGTGGTAAGAGGGTCAACACTGTCCTGGGGCCGCGGGAAGCAGGTCAACACAAGTCCTGGTAGCCTTGATTACTCTACACAAGTCCTGGTAGCCTTGATTACTCTACACAAGTCCTGGTAGCCTTGATTACTCTACACAAGTCCTGGTAGCCTTGATTACTCTACACAAGTCCTGGTAGCCTTGATTACTCTACACAAGTCCTGGTAGCCTTGATTACTCTACACAAGTCCTGGTAGCCTTGATTACTCTACACAAGTCCTGGTAGCCTTGATTACTCTACACAAGTCCTGGTAGCCTTGATTACTCTACACAAGTCCTGGTAGCCTTGATTACTCTACACAAGTCCTGGTAGCCTTGATTACTCTACACAAGTCCTGGTAGCCTTGATTACTCTACACAAGTCCTGGTAGCCTTGATTACTCTACACAAGTCCTGGTAGCCTTGATTACTCTACACAAGTCCTGGTAGCCTTGATTACTCTACACAAGTCCTGGTAGCCTTGATTACTCTACACAAGTCCTGGTAGCCTTGATTACTCTACACAAGTCCTGGTAGCCTTGATTACTCTACACAAGTCCTGGTAGCCTTGATTACTCTACACAAGTCCTGGTAGCCTTGATTACTCTACACAAGTCCTGGTAGCCTTGATTACTCTACACAGGCTTAAGAGCTGCCGACCAGCATCTTGAAATACATGTATAAGCACCGGCATATGTATATGCATAGATGCACGTATATAGATATATGCATATGTGACAGTGTCAGACCACGGAGGAAAATTGAAACAGGAATTTCCTTAAGTACTTTCGTATATTAATACATCTTTAGGAGGAGTCTGCATATGTGGATACATTTATACATGTGAGCCTCTCCGAGACATACATACATAGCTCGAGTACAGGGGGGATTTAATTTGATTGTTGCCGCCGAAGGCGGCTAGTTTATTGTGCACCCCATACTCATTCTGTGAGCGGTAGCGCAAAAGCATTACAGAGGGCACAAAAGGTCTTTATCAGACCTCATCTTAGATTATTACATAAACAATTTCTTCAATCCTTCACACCTTATAGATACAATGTCAGCTAGTTACAGAGAAAGTGCTATTACAAGAGCTACATATTTACAGTAAGTCATCATACATTAATGGTAGGCCTTATCGCTAATACATAATAGTTTGACCAATGGGGATATTACAGAGTCATAGGGGAGCTTCTGATTATTATTAGTCCTCACAATACACTACTTGTTTCTGAATCTCATATGTCGTTCATCTACTGGAAGCAAAATGTGGGTACAGTGCAAGGATTTCAGGTAATTTATCCATGGTAATAAGATAGGTTGCCATATCATACAGAGTGAGCTTAGATTTATCTCTAAATGACTCAATTTGACTACAATCCAAGATATAGTGTTCGAGTGTGTGTCCCTGCCTATGTCCACACACTTTACTTCATCTAGATCCCTATACAAGCCGAACTGCCAGAGATACTTGTAGCCAAGTCTTATACGAGCTGTGACAACATCTGTTAGTCTACTGACTTTGTTACTTGCCCCATACACATGTTTTACTTCACACATTTCATTGTGATGAACAATGGACCTGCTAGTTCCAGTTTGCACTGTTCTACTTGGGGGAGTTGTGTAAAATCCTGGTTTGTGTCTTAGGAACGGAACTATCAGGAGAAAGCGCCAAGCCATTACGATTAATCAATTTAAATTAAATTTTTGCCCCGAGGGGCGAGTTTATTGGGCAGCGCCACTCATCCTGTGAGTGGACACACCGCCATAGCAGCATGTACAACACTCCCCAATAGGAAGAAAACCCGCTGGTGGGATTAATAAATGTGTCCCAACTTGGCTTTACTAATGGCCGTTCAGCTTTTGAGAAAATTTGCCTCTCATTTTATTCCAGCATATTTGATAGTGGAAAGGTTCGCGACGTTGTGTACCTTGACGGTAGCAAAGCTTTGTATACGGCTTTGTATACGCCGTATACAAAAATTCGATACGATATACGATAATTCGATACGAAAATTCTTCGTATCGTCTTCAGGCAAGATACAAGCTGAAGTTATTCTTCAGCTGTATCTTGTTGATTATTGTAGGGTGGAAGGAGTGGAGGGGATTGATTTGAAAGGGAAGTGGAGAGTTGTGGATTGGGGGTGATTATGAGGTTAGACGAGGGAATGGGGATTGATTGGGATGAGGAATATAAGGAATGGATCGGGGGAAGGAGGCGCTGTGGGTGAGAGTGTGGGGGTTGAGGAGGGGGTGGTGGGGTGGGCCCAGGTGGCCAGCAGCAGCCCTGACACAGCGTGGTCAGTGGTGTCACCTGGCAGGGTGTCCCGCCACCTGTGTGTGGCGGCCGGCACCACCTGTCCTGCCCCGCCTGCACCCTGCACGCGCACCCCCCTTCCCCCCACACACACACCCCACCCACCCACCCCCTACTTCAAGGGTGAACTATTCAACACTGGAGGGACGCGAACAAGGGGACACAGGTGGAAACTGAGTACCCACATGAGCCACAGGGACGTTAGAAGGAACTTTTTCAGTGTCAGAGTAGTTAACAGATGCAATGCATTAGGCAGTGATGTGGTGGAGGCTGACTCCATATACAGTTTCAAATGGAGATATGATAGGCTCAGGAATCTGTACACCAGTTGATTGACAGTTGAGAGGCGGGACCAAAGAGCCAAAGCTCAACCCCCGCAAGCACAATTAGATAAGTACACACTCTCTCACGCACTAGTGAACAAGAGGATGAAGGCGATGAGTCACAATAACGTGGCTGAAGTATGTTGACCAGACCACACACTAGAAATTGAAGGGACGAATCGACTTGAGAATGGTCCAGGACGGACCGAAACGTCGTCGTCCCTTCAATTTCTAGTGTGTGGTCTGGTCAACAAGAGGATGAACCAGGAACCTTCATATGGGAGCCCGTTCTCTTAATTTGCCACAACATACAAAATATGGGATACTAAAGCACGCGAACCCAAGCCACCCTAACCTAACCTAACCAACCAGCGCATTGAAAATGTGGATAAGTTTTGAACCGTAATTTTCAAGTACCCCATATTTTGTACTTTGGCGACCATAGCGTAGTTAATGAACCACAGTGTTTGACTGACTTAAAACGGGTCGATATGGTCGATTGACTCAAGTTAATGTGGACCTAAATGCCGAACAAACATATGCTCCAAATGTCAGTCAGTCTAGGAAAGAATGATTGCAAATGGAGTGAAATAGGTGAATAGAGCCACCCCCTCTGAGAGGTACTAGGTGAACAGAGCCATCAGGTGAAAGAAAGTGTTCATATGTTTATGTCTGGGGGCCGGGAATGGAAGGTGGGTGCGTGAGCGTTCGCGGGCGCTCCTGCTGCTTCTCATTCCCTTCACAGCTGCAAGTGACCCCTAGCACTGTGTTGACCTCTAGTACATGTTGACCTTCCCGTTCACCCCTTCCGTCTCTCCCTTCCCGCCTCCTCCCCCCTCCTTCCCCTCTCTCCCTCCCCCTCTCCCTCTACCCTGGAATGGCATCCTCTGGGAAGTGAGAGAGAGGGACTTCCCCCCTCACTCTTGCCTCTTCCTCCTAACTCTGACTCTAGTTTCTGTCCCTTCAATCCTTTCTCCTCCCTTTCCCCTTTCCTTCTTCTCTTTACCGTAATGTCTTAATATCATATTTTCTCACTACTTCCTCCTCTTCGTCCACTCCTTTTATACCTGTTTCCCTTCGCTTCTTCCTTTCTTCTTCAGTCCTCTCTCTAGCTCCGCTTGCATTCGTGGCAGGGCGTGTCAGGGCGTGCCAGGTCGTGCCAGGGCGTGCTAGGGCGTGTCAGGGCGTGCCAGGGCGTGCCAGAGGGTGCCTGGTCGTGCCAGGGCGTGCCAGGTCGTTTCAGGTCGTATTAGGTCGTCTCTAATCAGTGCCTATGGAGCCAAATGGGATGGAATGAGCCTGGTTGGGGGCTGGTCGAGCCTGGTAGAATCGGGTTTTAGTCACCGGATAGAGCTATAGAGGACTCATGGGTGTTTAGAAGCCTTGTATTACGAACGGTGGTGCTCTGTGGTACCTCCGCGGGGCAAAGCAGGAGGGACGAGGTCATGACCAAGCCGGGGTCACACAAGATGGCGGCACAGGGTCACACAAGATGGCGGCTCAAGGTCACACAAGATGGCGGCACAGGGTCACACAATATGGCGGCTCAGGGTCACGCAAGATGGCGGGTCAGGGTCACACAAGATGGCGGCACAGGGTCACACAAGATGGCGGCACAGGGTCACACAAGATGGCGGCTCAAGGTCACACAAGATGGCGGCACAGGGTCACACAAGATGTTGGCTCAGGGTCACACAAGATGGCGGCACAGGGTCACACAAGATGGCGGCTCAAGGTCACACAAGATGGCGGCACAGGGTCACACAAGATGACGGCTCAAGGTCACACAAGATGGCGGCACAGGGTCACACAAGATGGCGGCACAGGGTCACACAAGATGTTGGCTCAGGGTCACACAAGATGGCGGCACAGGGTCACACAAGATGGCGGCACAGGGTCACACAAGATGGCGGCACAGGGTCACACAAGATGGCGGCTCAAGGTCACACAAGATGGCGGCACAGGGTCACACAAGATGTTGGCTCAGGGTCACGTAAGATGGCGGCACAGGGTCACGCAAGATGGCGGCTCAAGGTCACACAAGATGGCGGCACAGGGTCACACAAGATGTTGGCTCAGGGTCACGTAAGATGGCGGCTCAGGGTCACGCAAGATGGCGGCACAAGGTTACACAAGATGACTCCTAGGAAGGTACAAGGGACAAGAATACGAACGCTGAAGGTCGCGGGGCTGAGCTGCTGCCATCTAGCGGTCAGATGCGCACCACCTCAGCTACTGAGCTGCTGTTGTCCCTTCCCAAAGCAAATTTTTTTGGGGTCGACACAAGGCTACAGAGTTGGCACCGCCCGCCATCCTTGGAGCCCTGACTGGCACTTCCTCGCGGCCCTGGTGCCAGTCAGGGTTGTCTCTCCCTGTCGTCTCAACTCTAGCAGTTTACGCAGCCCCACCTAAACCATCCATCACAGCCAGGTTGATCCAGTATCGTCAGCAGGAATTTGTCTAGTTAACTCGTGCAGGCTTCCACCTTTGTTCCTGCGATTTTTTTTAATTTGTTGAATTATTCTGTTGTTGTTTAAGATTCAGCTACTGGGAACATGTTCCAAGTAGCACGGGCTATGGTGAGCCCGTAGTGGACTTACCTGGCACAGGAGCGGGGCAAGTAGCACGGGCTATGGTGAGCCCGTAGTGGACTTACCTGGCACAGGAGCGGGGCTGTGACTATTTTGAATTACCCGTCTAGCACATGCAATGACAAAGAATGGTTTCAGTGCCACTGTGACCATTCAGGTGCCACACCAAGAGTGTCAGGAAGGCTGGACGCGCCTCCTGGCGTTCATAATGATGGCACTATCCCAAACAACACTGTTCAATGGTGGCATTGTTACCAAACAGTAACAGCTCAACCACAGAACAGCCTGTCACCAGTTTCATTTCATGCCACCAGAGGCCACCAACATCTGTTGTGTTCTGCAAATCATTTTCGGAGTTATCTTGAGGTTATCTTGAGATGATTTCTGGGCTTTAGTGTCCCCGCGGCCCGGTCCTCGACCAGGCCTCTACCCCCAGAAAGCAGCCCGTGACAGCTGACTAACACCCAGATACCTATTTACTGCTAGATAACAGGAGCATCAGGGTGAAAGAAACTCTGCCCATCGTTTCTCGCCCGCGCTCAGGAACGAATCCGGGACCACAGGATCACGTGTCCAGTGTTCTGTCCGCTCAGCCACCGGCTCCATTAACCAATTTCAGTGGATAAAACTGTTGTTAATCTTTTCCTTATACATAATTTAACATTTAATTCGTTATCAATATTTTCGTTATATATCATTTTAATAAAAATGTTCATTGATGTATAAACGGGAAGATAAGAATTAGTAAATACTTTAGAGAAAAAGATTAAGAAATTAAATTTGATAAGTGATATCAGCAGTTTGTAATGTTTGAACTGTTAGCCGCCCATGATGAGCGAGGTGTGCCAATATTGGCACACTCCTCGTGGTGGCCCCTCCAAGCAGGTGCCACAGTGGAGGGCCCCTCCAAGCAGGTGCCACAGTGGAGGGCCCTCCAAGCAGGTGCCACAGTGGAGGGCCCTCCAAGCAGGTGCCACAGTGGAGGGCCCTCCAAGCAGGTGCCACAGTGGAGGGCCCTCCAAGCAGGTGCCACAGTGGAGGCTCTCCAAGCAGGTGCCACAGTGGAGGCTCTCCAAGCAGGTGCCACAGTGGAGGCTCTCCAAGCAGGTGCCACAGTGGAGGCTCTCCAAGCAGGTGCCACAGTGGAGGCTCTCCAAGCAGGTGCCACAGTGGAGGCTCTCCAAGCAGGTGCCACAGTGGAGGCTCTCCAAGCAGGTGCCACAGTGGTGGGTCCTCCAAGCAGGTGCCACAGTGGAGGGCCCTCCAAGCAGGTGCCACAGTGGAGGGCCCTCCAAGCAGGTGCCACAGTGGAGGGCCCTCCAAGCAGGTGCTACAGTGGAGGGCCCTCCAAGCAGGTGCCACAGTGGAGGCTCTCCAAGCAGGTGCCACAGTGGAGGCTCTCCAAGCAGGTGCCACAGTGGAGGCTCTCCAAGCAGGTGCCACAGTGGAGGCTCTCCAAGCAGGTGCCACAGTGGAGGCTCTCCAAGCAGGTGCCACAGTGGAGGCTCTCCAAGCAGGTGCCACAGTGGAGGGCCCTCCAAGCAGGTGCCACAGTGGAGGGCCCTCCAAGCAGGTGCCACAGTGGAGGCTCTCCAAGCAGGTGCCACAGTGGAGGCTCTCCAAGCAGGTGCCACAGTGGAGGGCCCTCCAAGCAGGTGCCACAGTGGAGGGCCCTCCAAGCAGGTGCCACAGTGGAGGGCCCTTCAAGCAGGTGCCACAGTGGAGGGCCCTCCAAGCAGGTGCCACAGTGGAGGACCCTCCAAGCAGGTGCCACAGTGGAGGACCCTCCAAGCAGTTGCCACAGTGGAGGGCCCTCCTAGCATGAGGTATGCACTATGGAGGAAAGGCTACAGCAATTAAACCCAACGTTACTGAAAGACAGATGAGTTAGGGGAGACATGATTACGAAGCACAAAATCCTCAGGTGAACTGATAGAGCACACAAGGGTAGGCTGTGTAGCACAGGTGGAGACAAAGGTGGGAACTGTGTACGTGAGGTAATTGACATTGGAGGGGACCGAAGAGCTGAAGCTTGACCACCCCATCAAGCACAATTAGGAGAGTGCTACAATGTCGCGTGCACACACACAATAATATATACCCTCCTTTCCACCCTCTGTGTCACCTCTGTGGCACCTTTGTGGCACCTCTACCTTTACCCAGGAATCTTCATCTGTGGCACTTCTCCCTCTACCCTGGAATCTTCATCTGTGGCACCTCTGTGGCACCTCTCTACCCTGGAATCTTTATCTTTGGCACCTCTGTGGCACCCCTGTGGCATCTATGTAGCACCCCTGTGGCACCTCTCTTTCAGACCTTGACAACAAACTCCTAAGTACCTCCTGGCCATAAGGTGACCCTTGCCCAACCATTACACACACAC
This sequence comes from Procambarus clarkii, assembly GCF_040958095.1. NCBI lineage: Eukaryota > Metazoa > Arthropoda > Malacostraca > Decapoda > Cambaridae > Procambarus > Procambarus clarkii. The sequence continues at coordinate 20,927,088 of NC_091227.1, read as the reverse complement.
GGTGCCAGCTCTCTGATACAACACTGTGCCAAGATCTACAGCCAAGGTTGGGGTTAATTTCCCTCCCTGACCCTTCCCCGAGTGCCAGACTCTGTACACTGGCACCCAACTGAAGCCTTCAGTTCAATATTGTGAACTTTTCCCACACATTTTCTAGTATCACTTTTGAGTTTAATTTTTATAATGACTCGTTATTCATTAATATTAAAATTTAATTATTCTAAAAATTTGTATAATATCGTTGCCTGATGAAAATTATTTTAATTACTGTTAATTAGCTGAATGGTGGAGGGAGTTATGTGACAGTATATGTGGTTTCCCCCCCCCCCCCCCCTCTCTCTCTCTCTCTCTCTCTCTCTCTCTCTCTCTCTCTCTCTCTCTCTCTCTCTCTCTCTCTCTCTCTCTCTCTCTCTCTCTCTCTCTCTCTCCCCTCTCTCTCTCTCTCTCTCTCTCTCTCTCTCTCTCTCTCTCTCTCTCTCTCTCTCTCTCTCTCTCTCTCTCTCCCTCTCTCTCTCTCTCTCTCTCTCTCTCTCTCTCTCTCTCTCTCTCTCTCTCTCTCTCTCTCTCTCTCTCTCTCTCTCTCTCTCTCTCTCTCTCTCTCCTCTTTCCCTCCAACATCTTTCTCTATCCTACCTCCCTCTCCTCCTTCTTCTTCCCTCCCCTCCCTTTCTCTCTGAATCTCAAAAAATATAATTTTACGAAAAGATGAAAAAATTGCTCAACATCTCTATTGAAAATGATCTTAATTCAGACTTCCTGGAAGTCGTGGTAGGGAGCGATATTTCTTACAAGGAGGCGATGTAGCCTACTCCGACCAGTCTATGCCTGTCAGAGCTGTTGTTGTTATAGATTGAGCTACTGGGAACAAGTTGCAAGTAGCACGGGCTATGGTGAGCCCGTAATTTACCTGATACAAGAGCGGGGCAAGTAGCACGGGCTATGGTGAGCCCGTAGTGGACCTTACCTGGCACAAGAGCGGTGCTGTGTGCTGTCAGAGCTAGGTAACAGGTGTTAAAACGCTCTAAAAACAAGAGAAGGTGTGGGAAGGTGACGGGCAGGCGAAGGGAAGGGGGAAGAGAGAGAGAGAAAAGGAAGGAGAGAGAGATAAGTCCTGCAGGAGAAGAGGTAAGTCCAATGGGTCAAGGACGTCCAATGGGTGCTCTTCGTGGAGTCCAAACAGGTGCCTGCCTCTTGAACTAAGGGTTATCCCCCTTACTTTTCCCCCTCTCCCTCTCCCCCCTTCCTTTTCCCCCTCTCCCCCTCCCCCCTTCCTTCCGGAATGGCATCTTCACCTATTTCCTGTTGGCGGGGTCAGGAGGGGTTACCCAGGCTCCCCTGTACCCGCTACGCTAGCTGACCCAGGATGCAACCCTCCCCCCACAACAGTTGTATAACTCCTGGGGTTAGGCAACTGTTGTGGGTTGCTGCTAGGTGACTGATGAATGATAAAGCCACGCAAGAGGTGCACGGGCGTGAATAGCCCCGTAATGAGTTGCTAAGTTGCTGTTTTAGATACAGCTACTCTGAACAAAAAGTTGCAAGTAGCACGGGCTATGGCGAGCCCGCAGTGGCTCATAATAGCCACATATATAGTCACTATAACCTGACACAGGAGCGGGGCTGTAACTTGTTGCTAGGTATATACTGCTACCATATATACTATACTGCTGGATAAACATATGAAGCGGGTGAAAGGAAACGTGCCCAGCCATTTCTGTTTTGATCGGGGATTGAACCCGGGTCTCGTAATTGTAAGCCGAGGGCGCGCTACCATAGCCCGTGCTACTTGCACCGCTCCTGTGCCAGGTAAGTCCACTACGGGGTCGTCATAGCCCATGCTACTTGGAACTTTTGTTTCGAGTAGCTGAATCTAAAACGACGTCTGCCCTGCTGGAGGGTGAGGGAGTAGTGGTGCAGCGAGCAGGTAGGCAGGGAAGCAGGCAGGTAGGCTAGAAGTGAGAGAGCCTGGTAGGCCGAGAGTCGAGCAGGCCGAGGAAGAGGCCGTGAGATAAGCTAGGGTGGAGGTGTGAGGAGGGGGGAGGGGAGTGAAGGTTAGCAGGGTAGGCAAGGTGTAAGGGAGGCTGGGGGAGGTGGGCAGGGGAATCAGGACACTCCCTGACCCCAATACTTACCTGCCCACTTACTTACCTCTTTACAGCACGGGAGACATCTCCCGTCACGCAGGGTGCAGTCGCACCTCCACAGATCTCCAGTATCAGCTCTTGATACTGGTAATGGCTCAAAAGGGCCACCACTTACGGGCTATTCATGCCCGTGCCACCTTTTGGGCTGGCTTAATCTTCATCAATCAATCAATCAATACCTCTTTAAACTGGGTACTCCTCTTTCAAGCCTAACAAAAGGATATCCTAAGACATTGCAGGAGCCATACATAGACTCACACTTAGCTACAAGTGCATTAGATGCAAAATCCACAGCGACTACAATGGTTAGAAAAGTAGTTTAAGCATGACACACTAGTGAACATTATGGATCTATATCCGCCACCAAGATAATGTTATTAAAACAAACCTGTGTGCTAAAACAGAAGCGGAAAAGAAACTGGGAAAAAGGAGGAAACCCCACCTGCATTTAAAACTTTTACTCAACTATCACACAGTAACAAGGTTATAGCGAATAACCGAACTTAATTACGGGTTCACTATAGCCCGTGCTACATGGACATTTTGCTCCGAGTATTTTAAACAACAACTTAATTCTTTAACGCCTTCCTTCCTTCCTTCCTTCCTTCCTTCCTTCCTTCCTTCCTTCCTTCCTTCCTTCCTTCCTTCCTTCCTTCCTTCCTTCCTTCTTTCCTTCCTTCCTTCCTTCACCCTTGTCTCCCTTAAGCGTCCCTTTAGTTACGTTCTGAGAAAGCGATGGATTTTTTTTTTAACTCGGACACCAACTCACGATTTAGTACTCCTGAGTTCTCAGCGTGTTACGGACCGGTCAATGTGCCACGGACCGGTCTGCGTGCCACGGACCGGTCTGCGTGCCACGGACCGGTCTGCATGCCACGGACCGGTCTGCGTGCCACGGACCGGTCTGCGTGCCACGGACCGGTCTGCGTACCACGGACCGGTCTGCGTGCCACGGACCGGTCTGCGTGCCACGGACCGGTCTGCGTGCCACGGACCGGTCTGCTTGCCACGGACCTATCAGACTGACACACGTGTGTTTGAAAATTGACACTCGCGCATCTTCGAAATCATTTAAGTACACATAATTTGCGTAGAATTGTTTTTCTCCTTTGCGTGTCTGATCCCGAGGTATACTTTCATCTTGTATACCCGGGTATACTTGTTTTGTATACGCAGTTATATATGTCTAGGATAAATATATCCTTAAACCCTTCCCCCCTCCATCCTTGGCACTCCTCTGCTACCCCTTTCTGGAGAATGTTATCAGGCGCAATATAGGGCATGGGTTTGGCTTCCAGCCGGATGGGGCATGGGTTTGGTGGACAGCCGGATGGGGCATGGGTCTCACTACCAGCCGGATGGGGCATGGGTCTGGCGGACAGCCTCCCTCTTGACCAAGGGGGGATCTCGGTAATGGGACTCCATTATCGCTACAAAATAGAGCACGGAAAACTGGATACAAATTGGATAAGCTACAATTTAGAAAATAGGTTGTAAATACAGGTTTGGAAATGCATGTTGTTGTATGAAAGGGGTTAGTAGGTAGTTAATTAACAGGACTTTGGGTACTTTGTTTCACTCGTAGGTTGGCCGTGTGGGGGTGTAGTTGGCCGTGTGGGGGTGTAGTTGGCCGTGTGGGGGTGTAGTTGGCCGTGTGGGGGTGTAGTTGGCCGTGTGGGGGTGTAGTTGGCCGTGTGGGGGTGTAGTTGGCCGTGTGGGGGTGTAGTTGGCCGTGTGGGGGTGTAGTTGGCCGTGTGGGGGTGTAGTTGGCCGTGTGGGGGTGTAGTTGGCCGTGTGGGGGTGTAGTTGGCCGTGTGGGGGTGTAGTTGGCCGTGTGGGGGTGTAGTTGGCCGTGTGGGGGTGTAGTTGGCCGTGTGGGGGTGTAGTTGGCCGTGTGGGGGTGTAGTTGGCCGTGTGGGGGTGTAGTTGGCCGTGTGGGGGTGTAGTTGGCCGTGTGGGGGTGTAGTTGGCCGTGTGGGGGTGTAGTTGGCCGTGTGGGGGTGTAGTTGGCCGTGTGGGGGTGTAGTTGGCCGTGTGGGGGTGTAGTTGGCCGTGTGGGGGTGTAGTTGGCCGTGTGGGGGTGTAGTTGGCCGTGTGGGGGTGTAGTTGGCCGTGTGGGGGTGTAGTTGGCCGTGTGGGGGTGTAGTTGGCCGTGTGGGGGTGTAGTTGGCCGTGTGGGGGTGTAGTTGGCCGTGTGGGGGTGTAGTTGGCCGTGTGGGGGTGTAGTTGGCCGTGTGGGGGTGTAGTTGGCCGTGTGGGGGTGTAGTTGGCCGTGTGGGGGTGTAGTTGGCCGTGTGGGGGTGTAGTTGGCCGTGTGGGGGTGTAGTTGGCCGTGTGGGGGTGTAGTTGGCCGTGTGGGGGTGTATTTGGCCGTGTGGGGGTGTAGTTGAAAATAAATATAAAGTGGATGTAGTTGGATATAAATACTCCCCCCCAAAAAAAGGTAGACCAGGAACTTAAGGGTCACAGGGCGCAGCTAGCGGCCTCTTCCTCACACCAACAGACCGGAACTACCCCCTTCCTCACCCGCTTCCGTCCAAACACACCAATTATCACACTCGCTTCTTGCACAAAAAAGTTGTTTACGCTATTTTAAGATGCAGGGCGACTCCAGAGACCCTCCCTCCAGCCTTCAGCCGTGTACACCGCCCACTCCTCGCCGCCGCTAACTGCACGCCGCCCGCCGGGGTCGGCACGTGGGGTACGGGTGGTGGCAAAGGTGGCACGTGGGTACGGGAGGTGGCAAAGGTTAGTGGTTGGTGGGAGGGACACCCGGATGTTGGTGGGTATGTTGCTGCTACTCCACGGCACTTCTTCCAGGGGGGGGGGCCTCTTCTCGTTTTCAGTTGGCGTATAGGGGTGTGGGGGGTCCTATTCTCGTTTTCAGTTGGCGTATAGGGGTGTGGGGGGTCCTATTCTCGTTTTCAGTTGGCGTGGGGAGAATTAAGTTTGCGGTTCCTTACGTCGTGAATACGGCCTATCCGTGAGAAGTAATTCCACAGCTAGGAAGGCCAACCACTTTGAGCTGGAAGGTAGAGCGACGGTCTCGCTTCATGCAGGTCGGGGTTCAGTCCCTATAGACCGTCCACAAGTGGTTGGGCAGCATTCCTCCAACCCCCCTCCCCCCCTGTCCCATTCCAAATCCTTATCGATAATGATTCGTTTTAAAATTGTATGTTTGACTAACGGCCTAACTAAAAATATTTGTTTTTAAATGTCATGGTCTTGGCCAAGACACTGTTTAAAGGTTATCTTCATAGAAAACTCGATTTTGTTATGAAAACTGTTTGTTGCTGGAAGATTTCTATGTCAATCTGTGGCAACGGGAAACACAGACGAGTTGCACAGATGCCAGAAAAAACTTGTTCACGTTTAAAGACTCGTAATTCAGTGGAAACTTTAAGACGAAAAAGTTGTCGAAGCCAATTCGATGCACGGGGTTCAAATGTGAATATGAAAACAGCTCGTTCTCCAAACAAAGATCCAAAAGTGATTCCATGCACCCGCCAAACCCCCTGTTTATGAATGAAAAGCGGTTTACACACGACTCACAACTGCTGACGTTCGAACATATCCGGAACAAGTGCTTCACTGACGAATTTTGTTCGAATCACAACGCTATAAATGCTTCACCCACGTACTACAAATACAAATAATCGCCAACAGAACCTAAACACCTAACCTAACCTATGCCTATTTATACACAATATGCTAATATATTATAATATTAATTTATACTTGAGAAAATTCCCGTTTTGAATGAACAGCATGTTAAAATTTATGAATGCGTCTGTGGGGTTGACCGCTGGATGGAATGGACTTGAGTCGAGGACGGGTTGGGAGAAAACCGAGCGAAAAATGTTAAAGCATTGAACTATTGATGATTAAGAGGGTACTGGTGCTTAAGACCAAATGCCCGACCCTTCCGCCACAACTTAGGACACACACACACATGGCTGAGTGGATAGCACTCGGGAGTCGTAGTCCAAAGGGCCCGGGTTCGATTCTCGGCCGAGGCAGAAACAAATGTGTAGTTTTTTTCATCCTGATGGCCCTGTTCACCTAACAGTAAATAGGTACCTGGGAGACTGATGCTACGGGCTATGTCCTGTGTGTGTGTGTGTGTGTGTGTGTGTGTGTGTGTGTGTGTGTGTGTGTGTGTGTGTGTGTGAGAGAGAGAGAGAGAGAGAGAGAGAGAGAGAGAGAGAGAGAGAGAGAGAGAGAGAGAGAGAGAGAGAGAGAGAGAGAGAGAGAGAGAGAGAGAGAAATATATTTAGTGGACAAAATAGAAAAAATAGATTGGTTAGAAAGGCGGGGTCCAGGAGCTAACAGCTCGATTCTGCAGGCACAAATCCACCACGACCCAGGTCACGGACCCTTCACACACTCACGGGTCACGGGAAAGTTGTCGTTATCGGTGATAATGGCCGTGGCACTCTGCATGGTTGGCTGACACGGTGCGCGCGCACACACGCACACACCGCTCTGGGGTCATACTGCAAAACATACACCACCACGAAACTTATTCTTGGCCGTGATTATGATGTTAGTTCAAAGTTCTGTAGTGAAGATTTAATGTTTATATCATTCAGTCATGAGGGTTGATTAATTCATGTTTTTTTTGGCATTGGTTTAATTCAATTTATATTTTGATGAACATGTGGGCTGATAGATATGTGAGCTGATAAACATGTGTGTGTTAATATGGTCTTATCAAACACATATACGGTCTTATCAACCCATATACGGGTTGATAATGCCAGCAGTCTCTCTAACGTTTAGCATTTTCTATTCTACTATAAGTATACAGCTAGATAATTTTTTCTATACAATAAACAGGGTGTATATAATAATATACAGTATGTATTATACTGGATGGGGCACCCATCCAGTGCCTGGGTAGACCTATGCCCAGTTCTACCCAGGTCTCTAGAGACCATAGGTCTATATGGACCTATATAGGTCTATATAGACCTATGCCTACCAGACACACCCTCGCAGGGTGCTGGGGCTACAGTCAACCAACAAGCATTTAAAACAACAACAATAACAACGACAACCTGGCCATCAACATAATTTTTTATTCTTTTTTTTAATATCCAATACCTGGAGCGGCTGCTAGAGTGACGGGTCAGACCAGATGATCTATAGGCTCCTGGTCTCTCTCCAGGGTTCAGTTGGGTTGGTATCTTCCAGTTGTATATTCGGTGTTTCTTGTGTTGTTTCGCGATGGGATCGAACCGGCGTCCGCTAAACTTCTCGGGCACACGACTGGGCCCATGATGGGGTTTCTCGTCGATATATCAATTATCCCGGACGCAGGTTCGAATCCTCGTCACGGCCCTTGTGGATTTGTTCATTTGATGCATCACGTTAGTGTGATCTCTGTGTGTGATCAATTATTTAGTTATATTGGGCGTATTTAGGTTAATCTCTCTTCTATGTCTTCTAAGTTAGTATTAATTTTTTTTGCATAAGTATAATTAAACATATTTAGCAACACACGCAACGTATTGAAAGAAACTGTTGTTGTTAAAGATTCGCTACCTGGTACAAAGTTGCAAGTAGCACTGGCTATGGTGACCCCGTAGTGTTGAAAAAGGAAGCGAAAGTTGCCTGTTCCTCTACATGCCCAATTTTGACTGTCAACTGTTTGTTGTTTTTTATTTAGATACTCAGACCAAACTGTCCATGTAGCACAGGCTATGGTGAGCCCGTAATGCGACTGTCAGCTTCAGCCACATTAATATATAGTCAGGACAGCCTTGCTACAGTTTACAGAACACACACACACACACACACACACACACACACACACACACACACACACACACACACACACACCCGGGAAGCATCCCAGGTAAGGTACCTATTTATTGCTAGATGAACAGCCCATTAGGGTGAAAGAAACTCTGCCTATTTGTTTCCGTCTCCGCTGGGAATCGAAGCCGGACCCTTAGGATTAGCACTCCCGAACGCTGTCCACTCAGCCGCGAGGCCCCCCTGCAGGAGTATATTTGAAAGGGGGGGGGGCGACACGCGAGGCTAACAGTTAACTAATAATAACTAAATAAGTGAAAGTATTCAAGGGCGGCTGGCAGATGGCTCGGCCAACACCCCCCCCTATTTACTCCCTCATTTTCCCTCCCCCCCCTCCCCCCCTCCTATTCGTTACTATCCCCCCCCCCTCGCTACTTTACCTATCCACGTCGCCTTCACCTCACACCTCTCCACCGAGAAAACAGAACAAAAACCACACTCATTAGCTGACAATGTCCAGATATAACATGCTATAGTTATGCCCTTGTAGTTGTGGACACACACACACACACACACACACACACACACACACACACACACACACACACACACACACACACACACACACACACACACACACACAAAGAGACAACCGAAACTCCTACATAGTCATATAAGAAGGAATATGACAATGATTACCTAAGTGACCAGGTTACAAAAAAAAGGAAGAGACCAGTATACAGAAAATGATAAAGAAATGTGTGAGGAGCTCAATGACAGCTTCCATGGATCACTACCGAGCCTGAACAGCTCCCATAGCAAGATCAGGAAGCAGCCCTTTAATAGAAACACCTAAATATTGAGGTAACAACAGAGGAAGTAAGAATACGGCTAGCATCGCTGGATGTAACTAAAGCTACAGGTTCAGATACAATATCACCATGGGTGTTAAAAGAAGCAGCACAGGCCCTCAGCATACCTCTAGCGCTAATCTTGAACGAGTCCCTTACAAAGTATTGCCCAGCTGTTGGAAGAAGGCTAATGTGGTGCCAATCTACAAGAAAGGAGATAGAGAAGAAGCACTTAGCTACAGACTAGTGGCACTCACAAGCATCCCTTGCAAAGTACTTGAAAGAATTATAAGACTAAGATTAGTTGCACACACAGAATTGTGTTTGTAAGTAAACAACAGCTTTAGAGAAGGGAAATTATTCCTGGCGAATCTCGTGGGGTTTTATGACAAGGTAACAAAAATAAGGCAAGGCAGAGAAGGATGGGCAGATTGCATATTTCTGAACTGCCAAAAAGCTTTTGATGCAGTACCACACAGGACGTTACTATACAAACTTGAGAGGCAGGCGGGAGTAGGCGGCAACGCATTAACATAGTTAAGGAATTACCTAACTGACAGGTGTAAGAGAGTGACTGTGAGGGAGGAGGAGTGGGACTGGCGTAGAGTAACAAGCGGGGTGCCTCAAGGGTCACTCCTGGGTCCCATACTATTCCTCTTTTATGTAAATGACTTGACTGCAGGAGTTGAGTCTTTTATGTCAATGTTTACAGATGAAGGGAAACTATCGCCCCATAACGACTAGAGAAAATGATCTGGGAGTGGACATAACACCGAACCTAACTTCAGAGACTCATATAAATAGAATATGTCATCCGCGTACTCTGCCAAAAGCCAGAACATCCTTCAGAAACCTGAATAACGAGGCTTTTAGATCACTGTATACCGCCTATGTGAGGCCAGTCTTAGAGTATGCCGCCCCATCCTGGAGCCCCAATGTTAAAAACACATAAGGAAGTTCGAAAAAGTGCAGAAATTTGCAACGAAACTCGTCCCAGAGTAATTACCTAAGTGTAATTACCTAAGTGTAGTTACAGGATGAGAGCTACGCTCGTGGTGTCCCGTCTTCCCAGCACTCTTTGTCATATAATGCTTTGAAATTACTGACGGTTTTGGCCTCCACCACCACTCCAGAGAGGGATGAGATACGAAGAGAGACTGAAGGAACTAAACATGACGACGTTAGAAGGGAGGGAGAGAGGGGGGGGGGGGACATGATACGGACGTATAAAATACTTAGAGGGATTGACAGTGGCGTGAAACAAGAAATGTTTACAATGAATGTCAACAGAACACGGGGGCACATATAGAACAAGGGTGAACAACCCTTAGCATACAATTTCATTAGGAACATCAGCACCGTTCCTAATGAACCCTGGTTTAAATTATAAACAATATACTGATATAGCAAGATGTACAAAGATATAAAAATAAACATAAAGATATAAAAAGAGAAAAAACAAAGCACTATATAATGGATTTGTTATCTATGCAACTCTCGCTGTAATTTCACCAAAACCTGTGAAAATTGCACAAAATCACACACAATATATAAAAAAAAACGGGTCACCAGAGACGCCCTCTAAAAATAATAATAAAACGAGAACACATTGCAGTATAAGAAACGTGGAGAGTAATACAGCAGTGTGTGTGTGTGTGTGACCTTGTAGGCTGGTAAACACTGCTCCTACCATCCTCACCTTGACTTTATCACACACTCTCAGCCGCTAGATCTGGGGCAGGCCAACCACGCCACCACCACCCAAAATACACGTCAATCTGCATGAGAGAGAGATTGACTGATGAAGATTAAGTCACCCAAAAGGTGGCACGGGCATGAATAGCTCGTAAGTGGTGTCCCTTTTGAGCCATTACCAGTATCAAGAGCTGATACTGGAGATCTGTGGAGGTGCGACTGCACCCTGCGTGACGGGAGATGTCTCCGTGCATGAGAGATTGATTGATGAAGATTAAGCCACCCAAAAGGTGGCACGGGCATGAATAGCCCGTAAGTGGTGGCCCTTTTGAGCCATTACCAGTATCAAGAGCTGATACTGGAGATCTGTGGAGGTGCGACTGCACCCTGCGTGACGGGAGATGTCTCCCGTAGAGAGAGAGAGACATGTTGAGATTTAATACACAGAGGTCCTCGCGGCCGAGCGGACAGCGTTCTGGAGCCGAAACCCAAAGGGTCCGGATTTGATTCCAAGACGAGGCAGAAGCAAATGGTCAGATTTTTCTTTTTATCCGATGCCTTTGTTCACCTGTCTTGCGATGATCTCGCTCCTGGTTCCTAGGATCATTGTCTCCGCGGTCCACTCTCTGGCTAGGTCTCCTGGTTGATGGTCTAGTCATACAGGCTGCTAGACGCAGCTGTTCGCAGCCCTGACGCATGAATCACAGTTTGGTAGATCAGGTATCCTTTGGAGGCGTTTTTCAAGTTATCATTTAAACACGGTGAGAGGTCGGCCAGTTATGTCCCTTACGTTTAGAGGGAGACTTTATGAAGTCTTGGAGCCCAAAATAGCCCTATATATATATAATATAATATATATCCACAATGCAGTAGAACGTCGAGGCGGGATATCACACTAAGTCTGACACCAAGTCAGACTGGAACCTGCCGTCCCAGTTGATTGACGGTTGAGAGTCGGGGCCAGAGAGCCAAAGTTCCACCCCCGCAAATACAACTAGGCGAGTACAACTAGGTACTAGACTGAAGGAACTAAACCTGACGACGTTAGTACACCAGAAGCGAACATGTTCAAAGGATAACGACATCAGAAGTTCTTGGGAGCCCAGCGATGCGAGTTCGATGTCGCTGTAGTCTTATCGAAGTCACCCTAAGAGTCGTAGACCTGGGCGAACTACCGACGTTCCCCCGAAGCCATAACAGCCGGCAAACTGAATTACCAGCTGTTATGTTGTATTACCAATTCACCTATTTGCTAATACAACATATATAAGGAAATACACCCAAATATACGTACACAAACTACATCTTAGACTCTAAGAGCAAATATCAGAGATACAACTCCAAGAAATGTAAACGCCCCAAGCAGAAATAGGAGGAGCCGGGGACTAAGAACTAGATCTCAACCGGCCTAAATACTGATAGGTGAGCAACACAGGAGATTTGATGGTAAGATATTTGCCTTGGAAACATTGTGGCTTGTGTGAGGTTAGTGAGACCATGACGACCTGCCGCTCATTTACAGGCCATATGGCGCCGGCCCCAAGGCATCTCTCTCTCTCTCTCTCTCTCTCTCTCTCTCTCTCTCTCTCTCTCTCTCTCTCTCTCTCTCTCTCTCTCTCTCTGTCTCTGTCTCTCTCTCTCTCTCTCTCTCTCTCTCTCTCTCTCTCTCTCTCTCTCTCTCTGTCTCTGTCTCTGTCTCTGTCTCTCTCTCTCTCTCTCTCTCTCTCTCTCTCTCTCTCTCTCTCTCTCTCTCTCTCTCTCTCTCTCTCTGTCTCTGTCTCTGTCTCTGTCTCTCTCTCTCTCTCTGTCTCTGTCTCTGTCTCTGTCTCTCTCTCTCTCTCTCTCTCTCTGTCTCTCTGTCTCTCTGTCTCTCTGTCTCTCTCTCTCTCTCTCTCTCTCTCTCTCTCTCTCTCTCTCTCTCTCTCTCTCTCTCTCTCTCTCTCTCTCTCTCTCTCTCTCTCTCTCTCTAAAATTGATGAGACAATGGAGACTCACTCTCTCTCTCTCTCCAGAGAGAGAGAGAGAGAGAGAGAGAGAGAGAGAGAGAGAGAGTCTCCATTGTCTCATCAATTTTAGTTATCCTGGTGTTTTGTGAGGTGGTGGTGAGGGGAGCTGGTAGGTACGGTGGTGGTGGTGGGCTGGTTGGTGCAGTGGTGGTGGTGAGGGGAGCTGGTAGGAACGGTGGTGGTGGTGGTGGTGGGCTGGTTGGTGCAGTGGTGGTGGTGAGGGGAGCTGGTAGGAACGGTGGTGGTGGTGGTGGTGGGCTGGTTGCACCAAAAGCTGGTCCCAAGAAGCCCACATTAACCTCAGAGTATATCTTAATCCTTAACAAATTAAGTCTAGCTTCCTTATTTACATACACAAGATGGTTGGCATCTTCTGGGTCAGGGAGGAAGTAAGATTAGAATGTTATTCCACTAGGTCATCACCATAAATGAGGCTTAAATAAATAACTTATCTGTTCTTGAACAAATCCACAGGAGTTGTGATCAGTTATCGAATCTATTAGCTGGGTGTTCCTGATCTTATTTAATGATTCTGTGGCCTCAATTAGTAGGAAAATATTGCTAGCTAGGCTACTTTCCGTTTTCTTTTAGTTACTGTATATATATATATATATATATATATATATATATATATATATATATATATATATATATATATATATATATATATATATATATTGGGGCACTAATATAGAGTGTTAGAGAGATCATAGTTAGAGAGTGTTAGATGATCATAGAGAGTTAGAGAGAACAGTCCGGACTCTCACTATGTCTCACAGTCAAGAGTCTGACCAGTTGACTCTCTCGACCAATCCCAAGTGAAGAGTCTTCCTATGAGCCGATCAGCCGACCGAAGGAAGGTCGACCAGCCGTCCCGTCGGTCGACCAGCCCTCCATTTAGTCGACATAGCTCTTCTGACAGTCGACGGACTTCAGCGGTAAGTCTATTGCGGGCTCGCCTTAGCCCGTGCTACTTGGAACATTTTCTTCCGAGTAGCGAGTCTTAAAACAACAACGACGGACCTGCAAATATCCCCAAACTGATCGAGTATGTTTAACAGCTTTATGGGGAGAATTTGTGTGTGTTCCGATGTACGAAGCTGGAGCCGGTCGGCCGAGCGGACAGCACGCTGGACTTGTGATCCTGTGGTCCTGGGTTCGATCCCAGGCGCCGGCGAGAAACAATGAGCAGAGTTTCTTTCACCCTATGCCCCTGTTACCTAGCAGTAAAATAGGTACCTGGGTGTTAGTCAGCTGTCACGGGCTGCTTCCTGGGGGTGGAGGCCTGGTCGAGGACCGGGCCGCGGGAACACTAAAGCCCCGAAATCATCTCAAGATAACCTCAAGATAAGCAGGAGTCGCGCGGACCAAGAGGCAGGAACCAGTCTTGGGAGCCCGGCGCGGCCGGCCAGACGAGGCCTCGTTTGACCCCGGCAGGAGACGATGACCTCGCTTTGGGACAGGTGCCAGGCGGCTCTCCCCTCTCCCCCTTCACCCGCCCGGAAATGGGGACGGGAGGGAAGGAATGGGGACAAGGGGAGGGTGGATGATTGGCATTTAGGGGAAGAAATGGTGAATGTCATCTTGTATCTACAGAGGTAAGGAGCTGTTTGATCTATGTTGCGATACAAGCAGTTAGTGGCTCTAGAAGTGTCGTAAAAAACAGCCGATTAGGGTAGTGAATCCCGTGACGAGAGAGTTGGGTGGGGGGGGGGGGATTTCTCGGAGGGGTGGGGGGGAGATTTCTCGGAGGGGTGGGGGGTTGGGGGAAGGGGGGTGCTGGCCTAGGTTCACCTGGCTCACCTTTAGAATGACCTTGTTTGCTGCGCCTGGTTAACTGCGCAGTCCTGCCACCTACCCCTCCCCCCCCTACCACTGTCGACTCATGGTGGGGGTGAAGCGCGTGCTCACATATGAGTTCTACGGTGAGTGAGAGGAGCTGAGGTTTGGGGGGGCGCCGCCTCGAAAGTACACCCGTACCACCTCGGGTTTACGGGCTCGCCATAGCCCGTGCTACATGGACACTTCGTTCTCACTAGCTAAATCTCAAACAACACCTCTGGTACTGGTGTACCTCGCCGCTTCTCGGCGTGTATAATCGAGAGAGAGTATACTCTAGTCCTGGAGTATGTTGAAGGCTGAAAGTATACACGCCAATTGGTTAATAAATGGTGACCTTAACAACTCTCCAGTCGACACCAGGCCGCACCAACCGAATTTTCTTGACGGGTCGAGGTTCGAGGTCTGTGTCATATTTGCTCTTGAAGCTGTTATTCCCTGGAAACACAAACCGTAACTGTCTCTTATTTTCCGCTTGTTACAACTTGTAATAAAGTTGTTACATCTTGGCTTGACGTGTTTATGACGTATTAGAACGTTGTTACAACTTGCTATATTGGTTGTTATAACTTGTTAGGATGTTAAAACTTGATGGAACGTCGTAGTTTCGGTGTTTGGCGGGCATGGGGAGGAGGCGGCTCCATTGTCCCATCCATATTCTCACCCCATTGTACGGGGTGAGAATAGCTTGAGCTACCTCACCCCTTTGTGTGTATTTTACCTCAATAAACTTATTTCAATTTCAATTGTCCCATCTGCAGCGCATTCTTGGTGTTGAAAATGTAGAGTGAATACATTCTCCGAATCGACTTGAGAATGGTCCAGGACGGACCGAAACGTCGTCGTCGTCCCTTCACATTCTAGTGTGTGGTCTGGTCAACATTCTCAGAGTTGAACCCCCTACACCATTCACCTCTGGGAGAGAGGTGTTCACCTCTCTCCCAGGTGTTCACCTCTCTCCCAGGTGTTCACCTCTCTCCCAGGTGTTCACCTCTCTCCCAGGTGTTCACCTCTCTCCCAGGTGTTCACCTCTCTCCCAGGTGTTCACCTCTCTCCCAGGTGTTCACCTCTCTCCCAGGTGTTCACCTCTCTCCCAGGTGTTCACCTCTCTCCCAGGTGTTCACCTGTTTACATCACCTGACATTTGCTCTCCCTACTTCCCCCTGATGTCCTCTTGACCTATTTTCCCCTCACTTGAGAGAGGGACTATCCTTGTCCCCTTTCTCTTGCTCTCTGTATTGTGTACACCAAGTGAGGCGGGTCAAGGTACTTGTTCTCAACACATAACGAGACATATCACTGAAAATAATAATTATAATTTGTATTTACATAATATATATATATGAAACTTGATGCAGTGGAGTATTCGTTGAGCCACAGTGTAATTCATTTGAAACTATAGTAATATGGTTGATTTGAAAACCCAGTTTATTTTTATAATTAAAAGGGCGCCATTCCTTTCCCCCCGTCCCATCCCATATCCTTATCCTGATCCCTTCCCAGTGCTATATAGTCATAATGGTCTGGTGCTTTCTCCTGATAGTTCATTTCCGTTCCTTTGGTGTAGATGGTAACAGGAGAGAACAGGATAAAAGGAAGGAGGCGTTAAGAGAAGGGATATACACAACAAGGGATAAAAATCGAAGCCAAATAAGGGAGAAGGATATTAAATAAGATGACCTATCTTGAGATGATTTCGGGGCTTTTAGTGTCCCTGCGGCCCGGTCCTCGACCAGGCCTCCACCCCCAGGAAGCAGCCCGTGACAGCTGACTAACACCCAGGTACCTATTTTACTGCTAGGTAACAGGGGCATAGGGTGAAAGAAATTCTGCCCATTGTTTCTCGCCGGCACCTGGGATCGAATCCAGGACCACTGGATCACAAGTCCAGCGTGCTGTCCGCTCGGCCGACCGGCTCCCCAGGGTGAGTACTTGACCCCTCCTCCCTCTCACGGCTCCAACAGTGACATTGATCAAGAGATTTCACTGGTAACCGCAAGATGGCGGCCACCCCCCCCCCCCAGCCGGCCAGCACAGTCCTCAACCCCCAGGGGCCAAGCACACATACCCATGCCAAGACTCGGGCTCACCATAGCCCGTGCTACTTGGAACTTTTTGTTCCAAGTAGCGAATCTTAAACAACAACAACAACACATGCCAATACAAAGTCAGTAGATCTGGCTGGCCACGGGGATCTATCGTGAGATGATTTCGGGGCTTTAGTGTCCCCGCGGCCCGGTCTTCGACCAGGCCTCCACCCGCAGGAAGCAGCCCGTAGCAGCTGTCTAACTCCCAGGTACCTATTTACTGCTAGGTAACAGGACTACGAATCCGTAGCGCTGTCCACCCAGCTGTCAGGCGCCTGGGATCCCAGTGATCCCAGGCGTGACCTGGGATCACTGGGATCACTCCAACCTGTTGAGAAGATGGTCATTTTGTTGGCAATTTGAGGTCCTCCGCTTCCCTTTCTTATCACCACGTACAAGATTTTCAAAGGAATTGACAGGGTAGATAAGGACAGTCTATTTAATACGTGACGGGAGACATCTCCCGTCACGCAGGGTGCAGTCGCACCTCCACAGATCTCCAGTATCAGCTAATGATACTGGTAATGGCTCAAAAGGGCCACCACTTACGGGCTATTCATGCCCGTGCCACCTTTTGGGTGGCTTAATCTTCATCAATCAATCAACACAAGGGGCACACGCACAAGGGGACACAGGTGGAAACTGAGTGCCCAAATGAGTCACAGAGATATTAGAAATGTTTTTTAGTGTCAGAGTGGTTGACATATGGAATGCATTAGGCAGTGATGTGGTGGAGGCTGACTCCATACACAGTTTTAAGTGTAGATATGATAGAGCCCAATAAGCTCAGGAACCTGTACACCAGTTGATTGACAGTTGAGAGGCGGGACCAAAGAGCCAGAGCTCAACCCTCGCAAGCACAAATAGGCGAGTACACACACACACTATAATTTATAGATATGGAACTGAACAAAACAGCATGATTCCAACTGCTCATTTTTTGTATATAGATATTTTCCATTTTATGTAAATTCCTTCCACCATCCTAAGTAACGAGACACTAGTTCACCACTACGGGGCTCACCATAGCCCGTGCTGCTTGGAACTTTTTGTTCCAAGTAGCGAATCTTAAACAACAACAACAACTAGTTCACGCAGTCTTACCATTTGACTGGAACATTTTGTAAACAACGAAATGTCTTTATGAATGGTACAATGGTACACTATGGTACAGTGTACCATGGTACACTATGGTACTACACTTATATATTCTGGAGTATTGAACCTGGAGTCAGAGAGGAAAATATGCTTGATATGTGAGATAACATGTGCGTCAATCAACTTTGCCTCGACTCCATGTGCTGTACTGGAACCATGTACACATAGCAGTAGAATGCATATATCAGTTGCGCTCAGGTAGTCGGTCTGGAGTGGAAGAGAAGCTGTTACCCAAGCAGCAAGCATTCATAAATCTACGTATCTGCACATACACGTACAACTATACGAATCATTTGTATATCCAACTGTGTATATATATACATACAATCGTCTTTGACCTTCAATCCTCCATTATCAACATCTGTGACCTTCAATCCTCCATTATCAACATCTGTGACCTTCAATCCTCCATTATCAACATCTGTGACCTTCAATCCTCCATTATCAACATCTGTGACCTTCAATCCTCCATTATCAACATCTGTGACCTTCAATCCTCCATTATCAACATCTGTGACCTTCAATCCTCCATTATCAACTCTCTAATGGAGGAGGATTCCCAACTCCAGCATTAACTGTGGTGTTTTGCTTCTCAGAAACAGAGTGTAATTTAGTAAGGTGTTCAACTGGTCGTAAATCCCAGGGCTCACTGAGGCTGGGTGGCCCTTATGCTCCTGGACTGTCTATACCGATGTCTCTGTTATGACGAGACTGTAGCAATGTATTATTATTTTTATTTTTATTATTTTTATTATTATTTTATTTTTATTATTTTATTTTTATTATTATTATTGTTGTTATTATTATTATTATTTTTATTATTATTTTTATTTTTATTATTATTTTTATTTTTATTATTTTTATTATTATTTTATTTTTATTATTATTATTATTATTTTCATTATTATTATTATTTTTATTATTTATATTATTTTTATTATTATTATTTTTATTATTATTATTATTATTTTTATTATTATTTTATTAATTGTTGTTGCTGCTGTGGGTGCAGCAGACAGCTGACACTAGTGACAGACAGCTGACAGAAGGGGAGTGTGGTGCACGTCAACATGAATACACACACACACACACACACACACACACACACACACACACACACACACACACACACACACACACACACACACACACACCCCCCCCGAAGTAGGGAAGTGGGTCAACAGTTTACTCTTAGCCTACCTGGAGCTGGTGTCAACCCAAGGACACCTACCCCCCCCCTCCCCCTCACCCCCTCACCCTCTCACCAAGGGGGGGGGGGGGCTCCTACACAGGAAATTCTGAAAGTGGTCAATCTAGTCTTAAGTTTCCTCCCGAGCTGAGGGTCTGAGACATCAAGCCCCGGCGCGCTTGACTTGGAGTGTCTTGAGGTGGAAACTTGTGGGTAGAGGGAGGGGGGGGGGAAGGGAGACTTCTGGTGAATTCTGATATTACACTCAAGTGGATGAGTTTCAAGGGTCAGTCTTCAGATGAGTTGACGAAGGGTATAGTCTTAGTCCTTAGTCTTAAAAAAGATGTAATCTTGTATCGGTTTAAAGAGCGAGCGAGAGAGAGAGAGAGACAGAGAGAGAGAGGAAATTATCAGCGTAAAGCACCAAGCCATTAAGACTATATAGCACTGGGAAGGGGTCAGGATAAGGATTTGGGGTGGGACGGGGAGGAAAGGAATGGTGCCCAACCACTTGGACGGTCGGGGATTGAACGCCGACCTGCATGAAGCGTGTTGAGCATCAGCAATGCAAAACAGTGATGTGACTGGTGGTGATGATGTCAACAACGGGTAGCGACAAACAGGTGGTGTGCGACAACGGTCGGGGTTCATAACAGGTAACGGTGACCTAATGGGGTGCCGCAATTGGAACAGTAAACCCAACGGCAGTAGAGCTCTAACGGCGTGTGTGTGTGTGTGTGTGCGTGTGCGTGTGTGTGTGTGTGTGTGTGTGTGTGTGTGTGTGTGTGTGTGTGTGTGTGTGTGTGAGTGAGTGAGTGTGTGTGTGTGTGTGTGTGTGTGTGTGTGAGAGTGTGTACTCACCTATTTGTGCTTGCGAGGGTTGAGCTTTGGCTCTTTGGTCCCGCCTCTCAACTGTAGGAGTGTGTGTGTGTGTGTGTGTGTGTGTGTGTGTGTGTGTGTGTGTGTGTGTACTCACCTATATGTACTCACCTATATGTGCTTGCAGGATCGAGCATTGACTCTTGGATCCCGCCTTTCTAGCTATCGGTTGTTTACAGCAACAATATCGGTTGTTGTGTGTGTGTGTGTGTGTGTGTGTGTGTGTGTGTGTGTGTGTGTGTGTGTGTGTGTAAAGACACTTTAAACACCACACCGTCATCACCACCACACAAACACCAACGCCGTTTGTACCACACAAACAA